>NC_057804.1:56927508-57212047 GCF_018294505.1 Triticum aestivum
CAAGGGAAAAAGGCTTAGGTAGGCAAATGGTAAAACCAAGGTTGGGCCTTGCTGGAGGAGTTTTATTCAAAGCGAACTGTCAAGGGGGTCCCATAAATCACCCAACCGCGTAAGGAACGCAAAATCCGGGAACATAACACTGGTATGACAGAAACTAGGGCGGCAAGAGTGGAACAAAACACCAGTCATAAGGCCGAGTCTTCCACCCTTTACCAAGTATATAGATGCATTAATTAAATAAGAGATATTGTGATATCCCAACATAATCCTGTCCGTCATGGAGCAATCTTCAACTTCACCTGCAACTAACAATGCTATAAGAGGGGCTGAGCAAAAAGCGGTAACATAGCCAAGCAATGGTTTGCTAGGAAGGGTGAAAAAGATTAGAGGCTGACATGGCAATATGGGAGGCATGGTAAACAAGTGTAAGTAGCGCAGCATAGCGATAGAACGAAGCAACTAGCAAGCAAAGATAGAAGTGATATCGAGGGTAATGGTCATCTTGCCTGAAATCCCGCAAGGAAGAAGGACGAGTCCATGAAGAAGACAAACGGACGTAGTCGAACGAATCCTCACAACTCCGGAACGAAACCGAAGCTAACGAGAGAAGCAAACCGCAAAAAAGCAAACAATATGGTAAACACACAAGCATAAACATGGCATGATGCACAAACAAGTATGATGCATGTCCGGTTTAATGAGGCATGGCATGGCAAAGTGCAACAAACAACACTACAAGTTAAGTGGAGCTCAATATGCAACGAGTTGCATATTGACGGAACACCACATTCAATTATTTAGTTCTCTCTCGGTTATGTACCCAACAATATTAAATGTTATTAAACATGGCAAAAGGGCTGAAGCATAATAAAACTACCTGGCTAGGCAATTTTAAATGAGGCCAGAAACAACAAACAACAATTCCGGAAATCCCCATATGTCATTTAGCAATTTAATGCAAACACGGTTTTAACCATTTAAATGTTGTTATCATGATGCGGATGACATAATCAAGGTTTATGCAATTTTATGAAAACGTTAACAAGAGCATGATGATACGAGGCATTTGTCGCCATGGCGGAAGGAAAAAGGTGCCATGGCGGTGAAACAAAAATGGTGCCACGGCAACATATCCGAAAATGATGCCACGGCAACATATCGGTTTCAGTAGCTCACGGAGATACCGGTGCAAAAGAAGTGGGCGTGAGCGTGTCATGCAAGGATGGTGGGGTGCTCCCGGATTCCGGGTTCCCACGGGACGGTGGCATGGCAAACGAGGAACGTGCAAAGACAATTCGGACACGGTGCACACACGAGCATTTCATACATCACACAAGCATTCGTTCACGGGCGGTCGTCTCGGTGGAATACCTTTGAAGCGTGCGTTTTCGGAGCGGTTCGAGTCGTCGAGGGAAGGAGTGGTACACGGGCCGTAGAGGAAGTAGTCGTTCTCGCGACGGTAGTGGAAGTAGTGGTTCACAGACGTCGTGGAAGTAGTGGTACTCGCGGGCTTGGCGACGGTAGTTGAAGTAGTCGTTCTCGCGACGGTAGTCGTTCACGGGTCGTAGATGTTCCCGGGTCGTGGGTAGAGGTACATGTTGATGGTCGTCGTGGTACTTGGCGAATCCACGTAGTCGTACACAACTTGACGCATCCAAACGAAGCAACACAAAAGGCCTCGGGTCTTGGTGGTCAACGAAGGGAGGCGGGCGGCGAAGCAGCAGCAACGTGCCGGCTCTGTACAGCCACGACAAACACCATGGCCCTGAGGAGGAGGGGCCCTGGCACGAGACCAGCAGCGGGCACGCGCGTGCAGGAAGGCGGTGAGGAGTAGTGCTCGGCACCGGTTGACGCGGAGCAGGGGAGGCGGAGCTCTCGAAGAGGTGCGACGAGGGGAACCACGACGAGGCAGACGGTAGCGGCTTGCTCGCCGGCACGGCTGGGCGCGGGGACGGCAGGGGCGACGATGGATCTGGTCCGGTGGCGACGGAGGACTTGGAGGCGGGGCGACGAGCTCGATGCCCGCGGCTTCACGAGGGAAGGAGAAGGACGGCTGGGACAGGGGGATGGGGCCGACCGGATTGGAGCTTGAGGCGGCGGCGCTGCTGGAGAGGGGCTTGGCGCGGCGGGGACGATGGATCCGGGCGGCGGCCGCGGCTCGGGAGCCTCTCCCGATCGGGACGAGGACGGAGAGGGCCGAGCGAGTAGGCTGCAGCACGAGGGACGCTGGCGGCAGGGCTTGGCGCAGGGGAGGTCGATGAGCGACGGGGAAGAGGCCGCAGGGCGCGGGCGAACCATGGAGGCCGGCGGAGTTGGCTGCCCCGATGGGGTCACCGGCGTGGTGGAGCGAGGGAGGTTCGAGGGCTGCGCGCGGAGGGAGATGGGGGTCGGGCTCCTGGGGTTGCGGCGCTGTGTTCTGGCGGCGCTCAAAGGGAGCGAGAGGGAGAGAACGAGAGGACAAAGGGATCGAGAGGAGGGGAGTTGCGGCACAAGGGGAGGGGATCGAGCGAGGAGGTGTGGCGACGGGCACAGGAACGAGAGGGAGAGATGGGATCGAGCTGAGCTCTCCCCTGCGCTAGGGTTAGAGGGGGCGCGGCTGGGCCTTGGGCCGGCTTAGGCACATGTTGGTTAGGTAGTGGGCTGCGGCTGGCCTGGGCTACAAGGCTTCTTCCTCCTCTTCTTTAACTCTTTAGCAAAAAAGAAATTAGAGAGAAGAAAAGAAGAGAGGGTTAGGGAAAGATTTTGCGCAAGCGGACAATTTTCCCGGACTCACAAAATGAGTTTGATCCAAGAAAATAGAAAAGGCCAAGGTTGAAAGATGTAAATTCAAACTCATTTGAATTTCACTCAAATGGGTTTGAACTAGGACTTCGTTTCCGTAGTGTCCAAAAATGTTCAGATTTTGGGTGGAGCTCCAGAAAAGGACGAAAGAATTATTGGCAAGGTTAGAGAGCCAAAACTTGAAGAAGAAAAGGCCAAGGGATTTAATATGCAAGTGGGTTATGGTTAATTCCAAATAAATGGAATAATTTTATTATAGCTCCCTAATAATATTGAGAGGCTTTAATATGTTATAAAGAGAAATCACAAGTGAATTCCCTCGATTTAAATAGATCAAAAGATCTGTGCAATTTATTTAGTTGAGTTTTAAAAATTAAATGTCATGATGGCATGATGACATGATGTAATGCAAAACATAAAAGAGCAAGCACAAATGAAACAGACAGCGAAACTCGGAATAGCTAGAAGTCTTCTGGAGCATCGGTCTCGGGGCGTTACATGAGACCAGTGCATAACAAGGTTTTTCCATTCAATGTCTTCCAAATTTAGCACAGGACACTTCACTAGAAATTCGTTTATAGACTTGCCATCAAAGTGTGATTTCCTCAGGTAACACCAATACTGCTGCAATGCTTCCTTGAAAAGCGCAAGCAAGCTTTGCTCGTCATGACTACCCAGATTGACCCTCATCTACTTACAACAATGTAATGTAAATCATTGATGTGTTCAATCAGCAGAAAACAGGAAAATAATCACCATGAATAATAGCACTTACACGTAAGTGGGACAGGAAGATGTGAAAATGGTGTTTGTCTTCACTATAATCTTCCCATGATAGGAATATATGCACGTAGTCCCTAACAACATTGAAAGCATTGTCTTTTAAACTAGGAATAACTGGAATGGGGTTCCAATCTGCAGGAATTGGCCATCTCTGCAGTTGGGATAGGTCTTGGCCGGTGGACTTGCTGTACTTTTTTGCTGCAGTGGGATTTTTCTGTGGTACGGCTGGTGCTATGGCAATTGAAATCGGCATACCTTTTGCTGGAGTGCAGGTCCTGTGTGGTGGGGCTAGTGGTGTGGCCAGTGAAGTATGGGTACTATCTGCTGGAGTCGGTCCTACATTTTGTGTCACTGGTTGTACAACCAATATAAGTGGGGTGCTGTCGGATTTCTCTGGCACCACCATGTTTTTCAAGGACTTTGCTGGTGCTCCTTCAGGTTCGGAAATCACCCTCTTCATTTTTTATGTCTGATGCATAAGAACAACAATTGAGTGGAAAAACATGGTATGATGACAAATGGAATATGTATTGATAATGGATGGGCATGGCATCTCGACATATATGATGAGTAAACTAAGCAGATCGCGGTGGAACAAAGTAGAAGAAATGCAAGACAACATATGCAAGATATGCGCAATAAATAAAACCTTGCCAAATTAGAATAGGCCCCTTGATGGGTGAACAGGACATGCCATCTGCCTTTGACTCCTTGAGGTTAGAATAGTCATTAGGATCATATTCTGAACAAGAATCAACAGGTGGGGAGTGCATGAGTTTCATTGCATCCAGAATGGCACTCAATGCCTTGGTGCCAATTTTGTAAGTCATTGCAGTGTTTAGCTTCAAGAGTGGACTGCTGCTAGTGCGACACAAAGCATCTACATAGATCATAGTGTAGATATAACGGGAAAACCGTAAGCATCAGAATAAAATCAGCAAAGTGCAACTTGTTGGAATATATGTGCTAGTATTGCTGGTACGGCTAGAAAGGCTTCGGATACGAGCTCTCTTCAACTGAAGGTGCGGTACTGTTAATATCAGTGTAACTCTCAAAGGCGACACAGCTCCCTGCATTTCCTTGCTATTCTTATAGGATTCAAGTGGGCAGGCCACTAGAAATCCTATTCCTATGTTTACAAAATCCTACGAATGAAAGAGGCCCGAAGAGTTCAAAGTGTCCATCACAACCGACCATATAGACCTCTACACTGCAAATGTCCATGCTCATCTTCACTACAAGGAACATATTGTACTACTATCATACTCCCTCCGTTCCATATAAATCTTTGTAGAGATTTCCACTATGGATCACATATAGATGTATCCGGATACATTTTAGAGTGTAGATTAACTCATTTTGCTCCATATGTAGTCCATGGTGGAATCTATACAAAGACTTGTATTTAGGAACGGAGAGAGTACTTACTAAAGAAGAACGAAAGAGGAACATGCCAAAGAAGAGCAAGCAAATTTTGTATAATAAAATGTTCGTTGCGCAGTGCCGACACATGATGAACCAGAGCACATTAAGAATGCAACTCCCTGTTGTCTCTCGACCATTTCAGGCGGTTGGATGAAGATCCTACGTCTCCTAATCCTTCTTTTTCCTCGTCTCTGATTCTTCCCATACAGAACACTGCACGGGCCGCCGGCCGGATCACCGGCCCCCATCGCCTGTGTTCCTCCGCCACCCCCACCCCCACCTCTGCCCCACCCGCGTCGAGTTTTCTTCGTTTGGCGAGGCCGCACCACCGCTCCCCCACAACCATCGTCCCCACCCGAGCCCCTTCATTCGCACCAGCGAACTCCGGCGAGCTCTGAAAAGTCGACTGACCCAATTTTGAAATTTCGTCTACTGTGATTTAACTAGTGTGGAATATAAAAGGGGAAAACCATAAGCATTGGGAGTATAGTGTTGAGCGTGCCATGGTGGATCTGAAGGTGCAAACCGGACAAAGGCAACTTCGCAACCAATGTTTGCTTTCAACTAGCAAGTAAGTGATGGACAAGAAATCAGAGTAAAGCAGTGGCGATCTATTTTCTTGCTGCGATAAATAAGTTGAGCAGATACGAAAGAGTACCGCCTCTAGTGTGGCACCGTGTATGCATCTGCTGAGAATTTGACGGTGCTATGATAGCGATGGCTGTCGGTGCATGGAATCATATCTAGGAGGGTAGACGGTGGCGGCGGGGCGCGGTGGACGAGACGGTCGTAGGAGCGGCGCCGACAAGGTGGATGACGGCGGGGACAAAGCGAGAGGACGGGATGCAAGGATCCCGGTCCGAAGCCGTGGATGAGAGAGGTCGATCTTTTGTAATGGACGGCGGCGTCGGGGTATCAGCTCCGGCATGGTGGAGGAGGACGGCGGTGGATGGGGTAGCGGACAGAGGAGGCTGGGGTGGAGAGGGTGTTTTGGCACCCACGTAGTATGAATGGGGAAATGGAGGTAGAGAGGAAGGGGGAACCATGTCTTCAGGGCGTGCTTGTCTCAAATGCGAGGAAATTTACAAACTTAGCCACTGTTTCAAATTTCCTACATCACAGCAATATTAGTCGGATGGGGATTGGACGGTAATCTCGCATACACTAAATATTTGACGGTGAGAGTTTGTTTTTGGCGCCCACTGTGTATGAATTGGGGAGGGAGTCGATTTCGGCCAAGGAGACATTATGTTTTGGCGCCCACCATGTATGAATCCGGGTGAGAGGCGGTTATGTCATGTTTGAGTAAAATTACAAACCTACCCCTATCGAAACCTATAGAAATCTAGCAGATAAGTTTTGCATGGCAGGGATAGGTAGTAGTAATTTCCATCTCGCAGATTTTGGTTTCGGGGGGTTACTGCGAATTTCCCCACTTCGTTCAAATTTTGCATAGTTCACGTTTACCATGCCAACTCAACTCGAATCCCGTTTGTATTCTATTTTTTCGGGCAGGATCCATTTTCAATTGGAATAAAACTCTATATACATCATTTTTTATATATACTTTCAAAAGCACAACAAAGAATTCTGTTCCTTTATATGTATAATATGATTTACAAATACAATGATCTCAAAATCATAAGGTTGAATTCAAAAAATTTAAACCAAATTATGTTCTACTAAAATGTATGGATCAGTAATATCTACATATTAAATAACATAGATGCGTGTGAATTCTGAGTATGCATGTTTGATAGATCAATTTTGGTTCGAGTATGGATTAAATGTATCATCATCTCGAATTCAAATATTTGAATCCCTTTTATGTTTACTCCTTTCACGCCCATCTCTCTCGCATGCATGCTCCTTCATGTAGCTATCACTCTCTTTTCTCCATCTCACTCGCACGCTCACTTCATGTTTCTCCTATCCTCGCAAACATGGTCTCTCGACGTCTCCCTTGAGAAGTGTCACACTCTCCCTATCATTATACATTACATGGTTTTCATTATCTCTCACGTCTCTACCGTTCTCTGGTATCACTAGGTACCTAAGCTTTCTTTTTCACCGCCACACACACAGTCTCCACTCGTCTTTCACTTTGTCTTTCTCTCTATGGGACTCTCTCACACACCCTATATGTCTCTAGATATGACTCATACCACTAAAATTACTCTCTCTCTCTCTTGTAGACACAACATTTGTTACGGTCTCCTTTTCGTCTCCATCCCAGACTGACATTATTCATTTGTTTACTGATCAGACAAACTCCCCCCTCTCTATCTCACACACGCACACAACTCCTGCTTCCACTCCCCTTCCCGACTACCGTCTCTCTCTCACACACACACAAAACTCTCACTTTCGCACCCCTGACTCGTATTCTCTCACAAACATTTATCGACTAGCCTCTAGATAGGTTTATACACCCGCATACTCATGCTTCCACTATCGCATACATGTCTCTCTCCCGCTCCTTTTATCTATGTAGATTTTTCTTCCCTTCTTGAGACACGCCCTCTCAATCATGCACACACACACTATCGCCTCATTTTAAACTGATACCTCTCGCACACACACTCTGTGTGTCTTTGTCACCCATGCACTCCGTCCTCCTCCTGTCTCCTCTCTCTCTCTCACACACATGGGCTTTTTGCAACAACTAGCAAGATGCACATGCGTTGCATGGAACATCAAGATGCATTTGTATTAGTAGTTTATCTTGTGGGAGAAAAGGATGAACGAGGGAAGGCCTTATTTGCAAATGTGGAGAGGGGTGTGGGTATCTTTTTGCAAAATTTCCATAGTTTCCTTCCTATCCGTCAGATATAGATCGGACAGCCTATATTGCAGGATGGCAGGCACACGATCATCACGGACTATGATTTTTATAATAGTAGGGATAAAAATCAGAGTTGGTGATGATGGTGGGCCTGCCATCCTGCAATATAGGCCGTCTGATTTATATCTGGTGGATAGGAAGGAAACTATGGCAATTTACCCGCACTCCTCTCCACATTTGTAGATAAGGCCTTCCCTCGTTCATCCTTTTCTCCCACAAGATCTTGATGTTCTGTGGAACACACGGGCATCTTGCTAATAAGAGTAGAAATTATACATATACCACTTCTCAAATCTTGAAAACAACAACATTCCTCCCTTATCTCATCAAAACTGCCAAAGGAATATATTTTGAGTGAAACATAAAATATTTTTAGTGATATACGTATTTCAAAACTAGACTTTTTTTCTATCAAATCAGTGAATATGTATTAATATACTTTGATCGTGTGGCAACACATTGGCACATTGCTAGTAGTTATTATAATTTTTTGGACACCAGACAAACAGTGGAGTACATATACGAAGAGAAGAGGCACATGCACGCAGTCGGTCTCCCGCTGTCTCGCACACATGAGAGTTATGTAAAGGCAATGTTAACAAATAAACCCTAAAACCCCAGGTGCACGATTGCTGCATTTGCGGGTACCGGGTACGTGGTGGAGCGCACCTTTGTAGGAATAGTCAGCTCGCGTGATAATTTGATCCGTAAGAGTTGATGGTCGGGACCACAGGTGAACAACTTGGAGGCGATGGCTCGCCAGTTGCCACAGATCGAGTAGCCACATTAAAATATCTTTTTAGCGGGGTTAAAAGTTCTGGTTTTAAATGGCGCGTTATAAGTACTAAGTAGTTTTTAGAACAATTGGTATGGGGTGAAAATGGAATTCATAACTACTACTACGTACCTCCTTGGCGTATGGTTGTATGGGTTTATGTTGCGAGATGTTGAACCTGGTAGTTCTAGGGCAAATACTATGGTTTAGATTTAGAAGTTGGTTTTCAGTAATGAAAATCGGAAGGGCGAAACCCTTCTTTGATTAAAAAAAACTACTACCTCCGTTCTGGTTTACTAGTCCTCATCGTATTTTGGGTCAAAGTTTGTCCATGAATTTTACTTGTAAAATGTGAATGGAAAACGAGATTTTGTTATACCCAAAATAAGACTAGGGGGAGTGATTGCTATGACACGAACATGATCTCCCATAGCGCATGCGTTGAACCGGCGCGCCGGCCAAGAGGGCCCCACTCGCTGCATGCCCGGCTGAACACGCCTCCTCGCTGCATGCAACTGGCTTCAGACTCCCCTGCCTACCTTCATTGAATCCGCGCGCGTCCCGGCAGCACGTCCTTCCGCGAGTCGGCCGGCATTTTAGAACACAAAAAATGACCAAAATATAATTAATTATGCATGGTCTTGACTTGTTGTGGTTGCACTGGTAGCAGGAACTAGAGGTTTTTCTTTATTTATAACTCTCCTCACATTTTTTTGGCTTTGAAGTGAATCATGGTTGTGGACATTATGTATGAATGTGCAGATATCTGTGAACATGAGTTTGATGTGGAAGTTGAACTTGGAATGTCGGGCTTCCGCGTGAACTATACCATGTCCAATGCTTCGTCTGTTATTGTTTGGAAAGTAATTGTTGTTATTACATGACCCAAAAAAAGAATATTTTGTGCCACATCAGTAGATGCACGGACATCACAACAGGCATGCCGACTGGATAAACATTTGAACCTAGCTATTATGAAGGAAATTTTGTATTGGCAACAGTTTTAGATAGCAGGTGACGCCTAGCCTGCTCTGCCTCTGCTAGCTTATTTCTAGCTTCTTCCATCTCTTCTTTGGCTTGGGTGAAAAGAGCATCTGATTGCTCTTTTCTCTTCTTCAAGAACTCAGCTACATTCTCAAGGGCTGCTGCACGCTTTCTTTCAGCCTTTACTAGAGCCATGAGGACACGAACAGCTGACGACTCCACCTGACTTGTGTGTAATCCAGCATCATCTGGGAATTTGCACCTTGTGTCTAATCCAACATCATTAGGGAACTGGCACCTTGTGTGTAATCCAGCCTCATTTTGGAAACATGATCTCGAGGTTGACCATACTTCCCTCCTCACAGGAATTGCATCCTGACATGAAGTTACTTCTTTTTTAGATCAATACTCAAAGCAACCCATATCCATTTAGTAGAAGCCAGATAAACAGAACTCGGAGAAGTGAATTCAAAAGGAAAAAATATAAAAACAGACTACAAGGTGAGAACACCCACTTCCTACATCAAGCTAAAAACGAAAGCATTTAGGATGATTAAGACTCTTCTTATTACACATCGAAGAACACGAGGCTAAGAGAAACAGAAACTACAACATATACACATTGAAGAACATGAGGCTAAACGAAATAATTGAAAGGGTGTTACTTACCAAAACTCGTTTTACAGGTTCGGTGCAGCTCCTCTTTAACTTGCCACGCTCCTTGAAGATGTTCCCAGTATCCCGTGTTTGGTCTTCATTGCTCCTCTGCATGTTCGCACTCGTGGTTTTAAAATCTCAACATGGCAAGAAAAATATACGACTAGTAATACTCACACATCTTGTGGGCAACCTTGAAGCACTCGTCTGCCATGTTAGAGAATCTCCAACAGAATCGCAACGCGCGGCGCTTTAAAAAAGCGTTTACTATGCTGAGATCGAGAAGTAGAGATAGAGAGTAGAGACTAGAGAGTAGAGGATAGTTCTCAACATAGATAGATAAAAAATAGATAATTCAACTATTCCTCGTCATCCGACTCCTCCTCGGTGATGTCCTCCTCCGACGTCTGACTGTATGCGTGAAGATACCGATCATCGTTGGATTCCCAGGGTGATGCTGCTCCTAGCCTCATGTTGAATTGTGCGTCCGCTTTTCGCCTACGCTTGTCCTCGCGATAGGCGGCTCGCTCCGCCCTCCTCTTATCCCTCTCTGTCCTCCTTTGTGCGTAGTACTCACGCTCGTTGATGAGGTCCTGCGGGAAGCATTGGCACCACAATGACATGGCTTCCTCGTCCATCTTCGTGATGCCGAGATGGTGCTCCCGCCTTCGGTTGTCACGACGATCCTCGTCGATGATAAGCTGCGACAGAGGCACGATCTCCTGCGCCCGCTCCCGCATCAGCACGTTGGGGTTCAATGTTCTATGAGGCCACTGGAGGCGCCACGCTGCCGCGTCGTACGCACGGGCGACCTCGTTGGTGGTGCCAAAATTGCCGAGGCCGAGGTGCATCCCGCGGAACCGGATCTTGGCGAAGAAGCCGGCCGAAGGGGCGCGCGCGGACGCTGCAGTATCCCCAAGTTTCCCGGTGACGCGGCGGCATGGTGGCACGGCGGCGGCGAGGCGAGAAAGAGCGGGGGCGAGGCACAGAGCGGGGAGAGAGCAGTGGCAAGGCACGGAGCGGTGGGAGGGCATTGGATTTTATAAAGCGCGCCGGACGCCGCGCGCCAAAACTAGCGCATGCCCAGCCGCTTTTCCCCCCGCACGCGCGATCCTTTCCCAAAGTCTCTGCTATCTCTACTCTCCTCTCTACTGTTTTATTTATTTTATATTTAATATTTATCTCTACTTCTCTACTCTCTACTTTTTTCTCTACTCTTATAAAAAACAGAGTTGGTGATGATGGTGTGCCTGCCATCCTGCAATATAGGCCGTCCGATTTATATCTGACAGATAGGAAGGAAACAACGACAATTTTGCTAAAAGATACCCACACCCCTCTCCAGATTTGCAAATAAGGCCTTCCCTCATTCATCCTTTTCTCCCACAAGATAAACTACTCATACAAATGCATCTTGATGTGTGCAACGCATGGGCATCTTGCTAGTTCTAAAAAACTTTCCATCATTTGCCACACTACTGGTTGCAGATGAAAAACATACCCAAGCACAGCGCGATACAGGAGCAACACACAATTATAAGCTGATATTCTGTTGGACAACGGAGGCTATAACCAATTACTTTTACGGGAACAATAGCAACCAGGAAAATTGAAGGGTAGGTATGAACAAAATTGGAAATTCACATGTACCACTAAGTAATTCAATACACACATTACCAATCGAGTCAGTTCATTGTCCATGATGGTGGTGCTTCTGCGCTTGGCGTCGGCTTTCGAGAAGCAGATCTGAGAATGTGGAAGACGGTGCAGGGGAAGAGGCTCTGTGTACGATGATGATGGTGGACCGGCTCCAGTGCGGCATACGAGGTCGTCGATGAGGCAGATGCGCTGCGGTGGATGAGTGCGCCGATGTAGAAGGGGAGGAGCATGAAGGATGTGGTGCCGTGGAGAAGTCTATTTTGTGGTGGGGATAGAAAATGGGGAGTATTCAGGTGTACTACTCTGGGTGTCGGGGTGGGGTTGGCTGGGTAGGGTGAACTCGAAGTTATGAAAACAGCCCCCTACCAAGCGTCATCCGTAGGCCTATTCTGAAGGCTATGATGGTAACTTCCCACTGCTTGAATCAGGGTCACGGGAGATTTTCCCGCCGACCTCAAAATTTTATGACACTGAACTCCCCGTGTGGCGTGTTGGGTGATTGAGCTAAGCAACTAGCGAGTAGTACTAGTAAACTCTGCATATTAGGTTTGTCGAAGTCAAACTTTCTAAAGTTTGACCAAGTTTATAGAAAAATATAAACATTTACCATAACAAATATGTATGATGTGAAAGTATATTCAATAATGAATCTAATGGTATTTATTTGTCATTGTATATGTTAATATTTTTTGTTATAAACTTTCTGAGAGTCTACAAAACTTGACTTTGACCAATGCTAATACGTGGACTTAAATAAAAACGGAGGGAGTACACATTTGTTTTCTTAGTTTGTAGTGAATTAATCATTTGTTGAAATTGTGAAATAAATATATTAGGCTACTGACTTCGAATGTAATGGTCTATACAATTCAATAGGTACAATCATTGTCGAATTCCAAGATGTATACGAGGTCTATAGTACTTCACAACATGCTCAAACTCACATAATCCCAGTCAAATGAGAATCTAAATGCATTTCATAGTTATTACTTTGTAGGATGCAACAAGCCCAACCATAACTCTACATCAACCATTATAAAAGCAACATTTTGAACATATCCCAATGTGTGAATGAAACATGCAGAGAGAGCTTGCGAAGATGGAGCAGATAGGGCTGGAAAGATTGTATGTATGTGGACGAGAGAGTAGGCGACAAACCTAATGAGACAGAGAGAGAGAAAGAGAGAGGAAGAAGTTAGGTCTGTGAGAAAGATGGAGACATGTAATATACGTGAGATGCGTGTGCATCTGGATTTTGTACACATGGAATGAGAAGAGACAACAGGTTTGATGAGGGAGCTGGAAAAACATGGATGAGAGGGGAAGGATCTCGTGGGTTGAGTGATTGATAATTTTGTGCAGGGGAGAGAGGGATTGGTAATTTTGTGCGAGAGAGAGAGGATGGGGGGGAGGAGTCAGTCAGTCGCTGTCACATCATCCTGCTTCCAAATGGCCCTGCATTCTCTAGCGCAGTGTGGTCGCCGTCTTCGATCTCCTCGATGCCCTCTTTGAAGATTGAGGTGTTGTGCATGTTGGGGTGCAGAGAAGCACAAGCGAGAGTGGTCGCCATATAACCTTGGATGGGGATGAATTGTGTGCTCGGGGGAGGGGTGGGTGTGTGCTGTGTGTGTGTGCGTGTGTGTGTGTGTGTGTGTGTGATATTGAGAGAAAACAAACCTAAGGAGAGAAATGTGTGTGTATGTGACGGAAAGCTACATGCTAAACAGGGTAAGAACGATGTGCGGGCCTTGAGGTGGGCAGGGGCCGGGTGAGGTGTCAAAATGTGTGCGTTGATGCATGTGTTACATGCGATCGTGCGAGGGACAGAGGAATCGAGAGAGATGTTTGTTGCGTTACGGATGCTCCTCTCTCTCTCTCTCTCTCACACACACACACACACACACAGGTAAAATAGAAGACCATTCTCTCATGTATACACAATGTATCGGCATCTGTCTATGTCTCACTCATGCATGATCATTTGCACATTCACACCACTCTATGTCTCTATCACATGCACAACGTCTCCACATTGCCCTTCCGCCACAACACACATATGGACACATACACACGTTCTCTTTCAGTCACACACACACACAATCAGTATTAAAAAAACTAGGGCGCACCTAAAACGTCCAAATCCAAATAAACACGAACTGGAGCTAAATTCAAATATATGGAAATATTGTAGCGTCAAGAACTTTTCCAGGAATTTTTTTTTTTGAGTAATATTTGGGGATTGTTTTCACACACACAAAAATGTTCAGTGGATGTCCTTCGAGCGTGACACGGTGACGCACCATTCGATCGACCGCGCAGCCACGGTTCACACACTTGCACATGATTCCGTATCGTGGCTATGGTAACTAATATAAGCGTTGCCTAAGTCTAATGTTTACGTGTACTAGTACGGTTTCCTATTAAGTTTGACCAACCCTATATAAAACTAAACTAAGCTCCCATACGCGCACTCATCAATATGCCACCACCGCCATTGGGCATGCCGGCGCCCGCATGCTCCGTCCAACAATTTCTTGCCCATCACCGCCGTGTCGCCGCCATCCCTGTGCCATGAAGCCGAAGGCTCGCCCGCTCACGTTGTATGCAGTCCCTCCTCACGATGTCGGCGCGCTGCCAAGCACGCGAGCAGTTGGTGGAGCCGCGTCTATGCACGCAGCATACCAAGAGGAGGACGAGCACGTGCTCCAGCATGCCGGCGAGGAGGAACTAGCGTGTCATTTTCGTCTTCGCCCGCGCGTAGGAGGCGCGCATGGTGGCTGTCGTGGCGGAAGCCGGTCGCGCGTGCGTCGAGCCCGCAAACCGAGTGCGGACGCGGAATCTACCTTCAAGACCTTGAATGCCACGCGGATCCTTCAATCTGAAGGAGCAATTTGGGTCAGTCGACTCTTGTGAGTCTCTTGATGCAACATGGATGGCTAGAAGGGCTTCTTCAACCTCCGAAACTGATGCACGGTTCATCTTCTCAGCCCGCCACACGCCTAACCGCCTCCCACCGCCGCCCGCCCTCCCCTGAACCGCCTGCCACCGCCATGCTCCCCCCCACCCCCGCCATCCGTTTAATCCCGGGCACGATCCATTTTTTTCCGGTGAACTGCATTCCACACCCAACACTCATAAGATAGATCATGGGCACCCTGCCACCCTAATATAGATACTGGGGTAGCTTCTCTGCCGTCTTCTTCCTTAGCTCCGTCGAACTTCTTTCATAAATCGACTGACCAAAATTATACTACTAGTACAAACGTATTAAGTATATTAGGAACACGAAGATACGAGCAGTAGTACCAACTACAAGAAGAACAGTAGTAAGACATAGTACTAGTACTACTGTACGTACTAAAGAGTACAAATAATGAGAAAGAACATAAACATAGTTCTGCTCGGGCCTCAACACAACACACCTTTGAAAATAAACTAAGAAATTAGTCTGCTTGACACTGCAGTAGAACCAGCATGAGCGGCATCACTGCCACCTACTTGGAGTCCGAGTCCATGTCCTCAACTTCGTCCTCGTCCCTCTTCCTATTCCTCTTCACTGACGCTTCTTTGCTTGAACCGGACTGGGCTCTGCTTCTTCATCCAACCCTTGTAGATATTTAAACAAAGGTAGGCATCCATTGTTGCGTACAAGATGTGATCTTCATCTAATGTCTTCGAATCCCATGCATGATGAAACTCGTGGTGAGGTTTCTTCAGTTTAGCATACGAAGGATCAATCATGGCTTGTCGGATATCGGGTTCCGGTAAAACCCTTAAGGTTCAAACTCTGGGGTGCACACGAAGATCTTCTCCGTACTGATACATGCCCCAAAACCTCGCCGCGATTCTAAGCTAGCACGGTGAACAACACAAGAGACACAAGATTTCTACAGGTGCGGGCCACCGTTGTGGTGTAATACCCTACTCCTGTGTGTGGTGGTGGATTGCCTCTTGGGCTGATGATGAACAGTACAGAGGAAGAACAGCCTCGCGAGAGGTGCTCTTGTGGTGGTGTGCTCTACTAAGGAAGGATTCGATCAGCTCTCGTTGGCTCTAGATGAGATCTATATGCCCTCTACTGTGGTGGCTATCTCTATTTATAGAGGCCCTGGTCCTCTTCCCAAATATTGAGCGGGAAGGAAGCCAACAACGGCCATTTTGAAGGGGGGCGGCTAGTACAAGCTATCCTGACTAAAGGTAGTCTTCGACTGCCAAAGGCACTGGTGATGACGCCATCTTGGGCTCCATGGTGACCTCCGTCCTGCCGCTCTACTGGTCTTGGTCTCATTGCACTGATATGGAAACCTTTGCTTGATGCCTTGGTACTCCGCGCCTGCGCTTGCCCCCTTTGCACCAAAGAGGAAACGAGGACACTATGCAGGCTGGCGCCCGCCTGGTCTTGATCGTCATGGCTTGCGTCATGAGAACCTCGCGAGGTACCCCTTGCCTTGATCTCTCCGCCTCCTCGCGAGCCTGCCTGGTGAGGCCGCCCATGAGGAGGACATGTGTCGTCCGCCCTGGGAGGCTTGGCCCCTCGCGAGGGTCTTGAACGTTTGTTGATGAAGAGGGGTCGTACTGGGCCACTGCTGAGCCACGCCGCAGACCGCAGGCAGGCAAGTATGGGAACCCACATTCCTAGAACGCCGACAGTAGCCCCCGGGCCCAAGGCGCGCTCGGACTTGGCTTAGCAGCAAAGCGAAAGGGCAAGTGCGGAGAGCCGCGGGCCCCAACAGCATGCGGCCTTGGTCGCCGCGTGGCGGTTGATTGGACGTGGGCGTCTCCGCTTCCCCATGCTGCCTCGACAACTGCCCGATTTGACAAGTCCCTACTGCATGCAAAAAGAGTCATCATTACCTGTGATCATGGAGGCCGGCGGTTGGCCTCCATTGGGCTATAAGTACGGAGGGGCGTGAGCCCCCGTTGTCCATCTCTCCTTGCTCCTCATGCTTCTTCTCCCTCGCTCCGCCTCCATTCTTGATGCCAATGGCACCAATCTACTGGTTCTCAGCCGCAGAGAAAGGAAAGGCTCCCCGGGAGGGGCCTGACCCGCTCCCACCGAAGAAACGGCCGGTCACGCGCTACCGCGACGAGGTTGCAAGGTAGGAGATGACGAGGCCCTGGTGCGAGCGGCCACCTCCTGGGTTCCCGCTACCCCTGTACGTCCGGGCCGAGGACCCTGGAGAAGAAGGTGATGAGCAACGCCGCCTGCACCGCAGGCGAGGTCGACAAGCTATGGCGGCGCACACCGTCGCTCCTGGAGTCCACGTCGTGGACTCCTCTCGCGAGCTCGTGCTCCAGGCCATGATGCCTCCGAGAACCTGGATCCACTTCCCTCCGTTCTTTGCCTTCAAGATGCCGCCGAGGGGGCCCCTCGAGCTTTGGATGCAACATGCCGACTGTGGCACTCCAGCGACCGGAGCAGAGGTTGAAGTCGTCGCTCTGGGCAAGGTCTTAATGACCCGGGGCTGGGGCGAGATCGCCCGGGTCTGCCGAACAGGGGGTGCCCTCGTGATTCATTTCGAATACGATGGAGCCTCCTTGATGCTATTCAAGGTCTTTGACGTAGAAGGCTGCCGGCTGGAGTGCTTCCCAAAGGAGGCAGCCAGGACATCAACCTGGCAAGGGCCAAGCCTGCCACCTGCTTCTCCAACGGCTCCTCTGGTAGCAGCGGTGATGCTTGGGAGTCCAGCGATTCTCCCGAGCACTTCGTGACTCCAGAGACGAGCGACGACAGCTACATGCCCCCAAGCTCGCGTCGTGCCTGGAGCAAGGTGGCTGCGTCAGGCTGCAGGCGCAGCTGATCTGGATGGGGTTAGCGCCAGCCTCCCATGGTCCACTGTTGATGATGGTGTTGGCCATGGTGGCATGTGTAGTTAGGGCTCCTTAGGATTTGCGTCTTTTGTTCCCTGCGAGGAATCAAGTAAACGCCCCATGGGGGCATGTAAAGGGTCTGCGATGTCTTTTGTTGATATTATCCTTATTATAAAGCGGTGCAAATGCTTGTCCTTTCCCGGCTTGGTTCCCCCTTTCTAGCCTCGCGATGACTTGGTGCTCTACACTGACAGGTCCCGGTCCCTAGGCAGGCTTCAGCCGTCGCTGGTATGCTAGGTCGCGATGTCGTGGTCAAGGCCAGGAGGTGAGTGGCCCGACGTCCAGTAAGAGCCCCTGAGCCGTGATGCTCAGGAGGTCCCCTTTAGCGCTCAAGCAGCCGCCAAAAGGTGAGAAAGGAAGGCAACGTCGTCGTCATAGAGCCGCATTAAGTGGACATTTAGGGTCGCGTTGATTAGTTGTTCCAGGCGTGAAACTTATCTTGGAAGCATGGAATCGTTCCTTCTCGATAGGCCGAACTTGCGCGTCCGCAGCTAGGATGTAGTTGGGTTAGGCCTTCGCGAGCTTCCCCTCTCTTCCCCTCACTCTCCTTCGTGCTCTACGTCCTCAGGTCCCGGCCCTCGAGCGAGCTCAGCCGCTGCTGGTATGCCAGGTCGCGATGCCGTGGACAAGGCCAGAGGGTGAGGGCTTGAGAGCTAGTAAGAGCTCCTGAGTCGCGATGCTCAGGAACCCCCCCTTTTAACGCACAAGCGGACCGTGCGGGAAAGAAAGACAGAGCTCGTGGTGCCACCCGCTGTAGACCTCGGGAGGTTCTTGTAATCCAACACGAGAAGAGCAGGGTTGCCTTTATGATTGCTGACCGGTCATTGGTTGCTCCGAGAGAGTGGTGAGGGCACTGAGGGCCTAGTGAGGTGATGCTTGTGGGGTTGCCGCGGGCCAGAGCTCGACCACTCAGATTTGTCGACGTTACAGGGACGGACCCATGCACAAGCGCCGTGCTAGCGTAAGCAGCTCCAAAGGTAGGTGTCAATCGAGCAGGCGATGATCACAGGTAGGTTAAGCACGAAAGGCAAATCAACTTAGTTAAAAGCAGGAGGGATACATGCCACTGGGTCAGGCCCGAGCGGCTTGGGGATGATGCAGCCCGAGGGGCGCCCCCAACAAGGTAAACTAAAGATGTAAGCAAAAGGGATACATGCCGCAGGGACAGACCCAAGCGACCTGGGAATGATGCAGCCCTGAGGTCGCTCCCAGCTGAAATGAGCTCGAAAGGTGTCACCTAATACCATTGTAGAGGGGGTGTTGGAGTAGCTGAAGGTGCACAGTGAAGAAGCCGGTCCTCACGAGTCGCCGGAGCCCTGAGCCTCGGGAGGCTCTAGGGGCCCAGGCGGTTCCTCGAGGACCATCTCCATCTCCGCCAGGACCGCATGATGCCTGATAACCCGCAAGTATACGGGATAGTTGTAGCCTCTTTCGATAAGTAAGAGTGTCGAACCCAACGAGGAGCTAAAGGTAGAACAAATACTCTCTCAAGTCCTATCTGCCACTGATACGACTCTACACACGCTTGACGTTCGCTTTACCTAGAACAAGTATGAAACTAGAGGTACTTTGTAGGTGTTGTTGGATAGGTTTGCAAGATAATAAAGAACACGTAAATAGAAAATAGGGGCTGTTTAGATAAATAAACAATAAAGTAAATATAGCAAGTGTGGAAAAGTGGTGGTAGGAGTTGTGAAATTGTCCCTAAGCAATTGACTATGTTACTAGACCGGTAATCACTATTGCAATTCTATTTGAGGGAGAGGCATAAGCTAACATACTTTCTCTACTTGGATCATATGCACTTATGATTGGAACTCTAGCAAGCATCCGCAACTACTAAAGATTCATTAACGTAAAACCCAACCATAGCATTAAAGCATCAAGTCCCCTTTATCCCATACACAACAATCTACTTACTCGGGTTTGTGTTTCAGTCACTCACGCAACCCACTGTCGGTGTCAAAACCGGGGGATCTCGGGTAGGGGGTCCCGAACTATGCGTCTAGGCGGATGGTACAGGAGACAAGGGACACGATGTTTTACCCAGGTTCGGGCCCTCTTGATGGAGGTAAAACCCTACGTCCTGCTTGATTGATATTGATGATGTGGGTATTACAAGAGTAGATCTACCACGAGATCAAGGAGGCTAAACCCTAGAAGCTAGCCTATGGTATGATTGTAATGGTTGTTGTTGTATATCTCTATCGACTAGCCTGGCCTCGGTTTATATAATGCACCAGAGGCCTAGGATAACAAGAGTCCTAGCCGAATACGCTGGTGGGGGAGGAGTCCTTGTCTTGATCGCCAAGTCTTGTGGAACCTTCCTTGTATGCGGCAACTGTCCGGACTGGCCCATGAGCATACGGCCATGGGGATCCTCGGCCCAATCCAACTGATCGGGAGACGACGTGGTGAGTACCATCCTCGCTCCCAACTTGAAGACCGCTGATCCCCGTAGCCGCTGAGACTCATGTTGATTTGCAAAATCGGTCTGAGGATCAAGTCCTAGCTTGGGGGCTCTTATGTTTATTTGAGCCGTTTCAAAATAAGTGTTTTTCTTCTTAGTCGTTGCAAAGTTAAAGCACGACAGAAGCACTTTTTTTTTCTAAGTCCAATTTTCGGATTGTCACCGAACACTTGATCTAGTTCGGACATTAACCTTTTTGGCTTTTCGAGCCCATGGCACTTTTAAACTATTTGTGTGTTTTCAGCACAAGTCTCGCAGTGCAACGCTGGACACCTTTAGAGATTCGGCAAAAACATTCTCGGATATTGCTATATATGCATCGATTTCGAATTGTGTCTTCGGTCAATAGTTGGGTTGCCCGGCTTCTACGCTTGCCTCCTACGTTCCGCTTTGTTCGGCTAGGTGTGTAAAGGGAGAACCACTGCAATTGTGCTTCCAGCTAACATGGTCAAGCACCTTAGTGGAGAAAGCCGAAAACTGACTATCACAATAGGTGTAAACTGGTCAGCGATCTGATGACTATATTAATTGACGGGTCATTCATAACATTGGCCGAAGTGTTTCCGGCTTGACCTTGACTATCGCCGAACACTACCGGGGGCTAGTAACTGGCCTCCCAAATTAAATCCTCAATATTTTGCTCTTACATTAGAGCTGAGGTTTCATGATCATGCTTATCATGACAGCCCAAAGAAAGGAACCGATAGCGGGACTATTTTCTTTGGAAGACATTTCTTCTGTTAAACAGTAATATAACATATCTCTCCGCGTACCTTTGTTTATAAAACCGTATGGCCAGATTGCCTTGTTTGTTGTCAATCTTTGCCCTCATAAAGGCTTTATAAAGTAGGACAAACACTCCTCGGCTATTGGCCGAGGAGGTGGAAGCCGATGGTCGGTCAACAAAGTTTTGTACAATGCGGATCCGAGCATTAATGACGTAAAGTACTTGGATACATAGAGTCATTACACATAATTTGTGATTTTACTATGGATATCGATCCTTAATTCGGCCTCCCGTGCCTGCATTAAGGCTCGGGGGCTACTGGGCTTCGGGCTTATTATTTACAAATATTAAAGGGGCACATCAATCCCCTGATCTGGTGTTGCCACCCGACCAGTGTCTCGGGGGCTACTGCATTGCCTGTTCTATGCAGAAAATTTTAAGTGCAATACAGTTTCCGAGGAGATTTTGATCCTCAGGTTGGTCGGCCGCACCCAACCTGAGTCTCGAGGACTGAGCACGCCGCTTTTTGTGTCCCGAAGTATTCCTCCGAGCTAGGACTTGATCCTCAGACCGATTTTGCAAATCAACATGAGTCTCAGCGGCTACGGGGATCAGCGGTCTTATGTCATCCTTCATGTGCATCTCGGGTTTTAGACCGATACCCACCTTGAGGGCTACTGGCACCAATCAAAAATATTGACAAAAATCGGCCCACATTCGGGGTGGTGCACCACCTCAGAAGCAGTTCGGCGTAAAGCTCGGGCGCTAGTGGCAGGCTCCATAGAGCGCACTTCCGGCATTAAGCTCGGCTAAACTCCTTCAAACTTCTTTAAACCAAGGTGATTTACGACACCTCGGATACAGTCCGGCGTTGGAGCTCGGATACATAGTCCGGCGTTGGAGCTCGGATACATAGTCCGGTGTTGGAGCTCGGATACCGTCCGGCATTGGAGCTCAGATACATAGTCCGGCGTTAGAGCTGGGAAGCAGTCCGGCATTGGTGCTTGGATGCAAAAGATACCTCGAATGCAGTCCGGTGTTGGAGCTCGGACACAAAAGGATGTTGCCGCCCGGGAACAACTTCAAACTCGAGGTGTGGCATAAAAATAACAAGGCATTGATAAAGGCCGGAAACTTAAAGGGGCTCCTCGGATACCCGACGTGTAAACTCGTCGAATGCATTTCGGCGATCCTCAAGATCGAAGATGAGAAGATTTGTTGAACCAGTTTTCAAGACCAACGACCGAAGATGAAGAACAGTTCGGAAGAATCGAGGAGCGCTCCCAACCTGATGGTGTCCTGGACTAGGGGGTACTCACCACGTCGTCTCCCGATCAGTTGGATTGGGCCGAGGATCCCCATGGCCGTATGCTCATGGGCCAGTCCGGACAGTTGTCGCATACAAGGAAGGTTCCACAAGACTTGGCGATCAAGACAAGGACTCCTCCCCCACCGGCGTATTCGGCTAGGACTCTTGTTATCCTAGGCCTCTGGTGCATTATATAAACCGAGGCCAGGCTAGTCGATAGAGATATACAACAACAACCATTACAATCATACCATAGGCTAGCTTCTAGGGTTTAGCCTCCTTGATCTCGTGGTAGATCCACTCTTGTAAACATCCACAATATCAATATCAATCAAGCAGGACGTAGGGTTTTACCTCCATCAAGAGGGCCCGAACCTGGGTAAAACATCGTGTCCCTTGTCTCCTGTTACCATCTGCCTAGACGCACAGTTCGGGACCCCCGACCCGAGATCCGCCGGTTTTGACACCGACAAAGACCAAGGCCCGTTCTTTTTCTTCAATCCTCAATCGAATCCGCCCCTCACCCCGAGTTCCAACACCCAGGGCTCTAGATTCAGGTACTTTCGACCTTCGACAATGTCCGGCTCTGTCCTACGAGGTCGGTGGATGCCCTCCTCCATCACGAAAGAGGACCTGCTAAAGCTGAGAGACGCCAGGTACTTAACCTACGAGATTTCGCATAGGTTGCCTGCCCAAGGGCAAGTTATTCCTACTCCCGAGCCCGGCGAGAGTGTCGTGTTCGTGTCTCACCTCCGTCGGGGTTTAGGCTTCCCGATGGATCCCTTCGTGAGGGGGCTCATGTTTTACTATGGGCTGGAATTCCATGACTTGGCTCCGGAGTCCATCCTCCACATCTCATCATTCATTGTCGTCTGCGAAACCTTCCTCCGCACTACCCCTCACTTCGGCTTGTGGCTCAAAACCTTCAACGTGGAGCCGAAGATGATTGAGGGGCGTCAGGTAGAGTGCGGCGGGGCGGTTATAAGCAAGAGGGCCGATGCTCCATGGCCCGAGGGCTCTTTTCAGGAGGAGCTCAGCTTATGGCAACAGGAGTGGTTCTATATCACCGCTCCCAGGGGCAGCAGGCAGAGGCCGCCGCCCGCCTTTCGCCCAGGCCCTCCACAACGGCTGACGTCATGGGTCAACAAAGGGCTTGACTGGGGGCCGTCCAAAGACGTACCCCTTTTGCAGGGCCGGATTCGAGACCTCCAAGAAAGGGAGATCAATCTGGTCGTAGTGACATAGGTTATGCTGATTCGGCGCCTTTTGCCCTGCAAATGTCACCCCCTCCACCTGTGGGAATTTAATCCGGAGGGACCACGAGCTCTCCAACACTTCATGGGTTTGACACCCGTGGAGATGTACAAACTGTTCTTCGAATCACAAGAGATGCGTCCAGACTTGACCGAGGACGCTGGC
The DNA here is from genome assembly GCF_018294505.1 of Triticum aestivum. NCBI lineage: Eukaryota > Viridiplantae > Streptophyta > Magnoliopsida > Poales > Poaceae > Triticum > Triticum aestivum. Next base: position 56,951,214 of record NC_057804.1, read on the forward strand.
CTAAGCTGCAATCGCCCGGATACTCAAGTAAGTAGCCCTGTGTCCGGACACATTGTCCATTTATTTATCATGGGTTTGCCTTTTAACCAGCTATCCCTTGGGCAGGAGTGGATAGCGCAAGCAAAACTGATACGGTGTCCAGCCCCCCTCCCTGAGACCACGCCGGATCCCGTGTTAATCAAAATGTTGGAGGTTGCACCTTCGGAGGAGGGCGAAGGGGGGCACAGGGAAACTACCACCTCCGCCAAGGAGGCCTTCAGTAAGGGGGGAATCGAGAATCCCTCCCTCCAGGGGGAGAAGAGGACCGCTTCCGAAGACCCGGAGGCCACGGCCTCAAAGCGGGGAAAGAAATCTGCACCGGAAGGTCCCATGCCGGGAAGAGCCCCGGCCGCACAGTCTTCCCAAAGGAATCATCCCTCCAGCGAGCCGTAAGTAAAAAGGGGGAGTTTTGTAATAGGGGACATCCCTACTTTATTTCTAAGGGTAACCGAAGTTTTCACCTTGTAGTTCGGATCTCAGCCCTTCTCAGCAGAGCTCATCTTCGGGGGACCTTCGTCCGGAGATGATGGAGAGCGAAACGCCTCCATCTACCGCCCCGTCGGGCGGGGCGGACGACCCTGAGGTGTCGTCACGAAGGGTCTCCCCGAGTCCGGCGGGGCCGGGGAGTTCGGCACCCACTGGAGTACGGCCGGTGGAGCTGCAGGATTTGCTCGAGAGGGCGTCTATCTCAGAAGATCACCGCACATTAATGAGTATGGTGATTGAAAGGATCTCATCCGCCGAGAGCGGGTTGCAAGAGGCCGTCGGAAGTTTGCTGACGGGGTTTGAGGTACACAAAAAATGACATACCTTTTGACAGTTTTGCACATGGAGTGCGCCCTATATAGATAGTATCCCCTGAGACTTGGTATGCTGTCGAAAGCGATAGCGTGCCGAGGATCATAATCTCAGTTATAGAATGTCGCCTTTCCTATGTAGGTGGCAGAACGTTCGGTGGCCAGCCGGACTCATGGAGTTGCCGAGCTGAAGCGGCAACTCGACGTTGCGGATGCAGACATCGCACTGGTCAATAAACGACTTGACGAGTCACAAGGTTGGTGGTTTCTCCGCGGTCACCTAGTAAGGGAGTTGATGCCCGTTCCTTACAATTTGTATGCTTGATGCAGATGGTGCCGCTGCTCTGGAAGACCTTCGAGCAGAGCTTGCTCGAGCCAAGGAGCAAGCCAGGAAAAGTGATGCGGCTGCCTCGAAGGCAGCGGAAGAGCTAAAAGCCGAAAAGGCTGCTCACTGCCGAAGCAGGGAGGAGATGGCCGGAATGGCCGTGAAATTAAAAGATGCTACCGACCGCTATGAGGTTCTTGAAAGAGAACGCCGAGCGGAGCAAGAGGACGTGAAGAAGGCCGCCGCCGAAGCCAAGGATGCCTGTCGTGCGATGAGGGCTATGAAGGAGGAGCTGCGTCAGGCCGGAGACATTGCGGCTAGAAAGCCCTTTCTGCTGCGTAGGAAGTTCATGGATCCGAAGTGTGATCAGTTGGGCCAATTGTAGGGAGCGGAGGATCCTTATCTGGATTTGGCGGCGAGTGCGGCAGACGCAGTCGTGCACTTCCGAAGCCAGAAGGATCACAAAATGGAAGAGCTTTTCTGGTCTCAATTCCATAGTCCGGAGCATCCACTTCCGTTGACTGATCGGTTGGCTGAGTGGGCTGAGTTGAATAGATTGTCCGGACTTGCCATGACGGATGTGGTCGCTCATCTGTGGCCAGAAAGGCCCAAGCCGGAGAGTTATTTTGGCTTGTTACAGCAATTCCTTGGGGCGGTGCCGCATATCGAGGCGATGAAGCGGTCGGCATGCATAGAGGGTGCACGGATGGCTCTCGCCCGTGTTAAGACATACTGGGCGGAGATGGATGCCACCGATGTTGCATCCCGGGGTTCGGACAAAAGCCGATTACCCGCCGAGCACTATTTTGAGGAAGTCCTGCAGGGCGCTCGTTTAATAGAGTCACAGTGCTCGAAAGATGTTATGTTCAAATGACATGTATGATTTGTGAGATCATGTTTATAATGTAACGGCTTTTTATACTTGTGCGTTCAAGTATTGAACTATCTCCTGTGCGGCCGTATATGTATGTATAACCTGAAAGATGGCAGTCTTTGGCTTTAGCCCCCACACACATGGTGCGGGGGTGTTTGCAAAAAAAAGCGCTTTTTCACACTTAATCCAACGTCTTGGTCCTTTGAAGGAGGTGATAGCATAGCAAACTAGGCAACCGGACTATAATGCTTTATCACTTTCACTTAGCCATAGGAGCTCGATGGTGGGGCTACTATATAGCCCCTAGAGGCACCGCGCTCTCCGAACTCGGGGCGCATATGTGCCTGACCGGGAAGCGGTCCTTTGTCAAAGTGGAGGAATTCTAAACATTCCAGTAGTCGATCGAGTGGTTGACCAGTCTCTCGCTATATCGTGACAGTCAGTTTTTGGCTTTCTCTACTGAGGTGCTCGCCCGGCCGAACTGGGGCACAATCGCAGTAGTTCTCCTGGTGTCGCGTTAGACGATGGAGCGGAACGTAAGGCGGCAAAACACAGGAGCCAGGCAAACCCAACATTTGACCAAAGACATGATTCAGAGCTGATGCATATAAGGCCTAACTCGAGACGCCGAGCAGTCCCTGAGGTATTCGATCTTTATGATACCGGGCAGAACAATGCCCTAAGCCCCTAGTGTCCAGGTACGGGCGAGAACTTCCGACGCGGCCGATGCCAAAACACCAGCCTCCTCCTCAGTTATGGTAGGAAACCGGGGGATGTGTATCAACAAGAGACAGTAAGAAAGGTTTACGCAGGGTCTTAATCTGAAAAGAATCCTTGCAACGGGTCCCTGCTGCATGTCTCCGTTGTGCTGTATCCTGGATGGGTGTGGCACGTGCTTCATCTGTAAAAGAGAAGAACTTAGTTTGGAAAAAATATCGTGCAAAAGATGTATTTAAAATAAAGTATGATTTGGAAGATGAATAAAGTTGAGCTTTATTGGCTCTCATTGTTTATACGTGCAGCCCCTTGTAAAGAGGTATGCGGCTGGGAAGCCCCTTGTTTATTTATGCCGGACTCGCCTAACCGTGTCCGAGGTCTGAATGACCTGTTTTTAGGGGCTTTGACCAGCAAGGTCAGATTAGTGTGTGGCTGTCAAGGCAGTCTCACGTTTTCCGTGGTCGAAGAACACTCGGAGTTACCCTTTAATGAGATTATGCCGCGTGGACCGGGCATTTTTAAGCATAAGAGACACATAATGCGGTATTGCGTTAAAGCGGGCGAAAGCTTCGCGTCCCAGTAGTGCTTGATGGCTTCTTTTGAATGGGGTGATATGGAAAATGAGCTTTTCGCTATGGAGGTTGTCGGATGAACCAAACACAACCTCTAGTAGTATAGAGCCTGTACAATTGGCATAAAGGCCTGACGTCACTCCTTTGAAGGAAGTGCTGCTAGGGCGAATTTTGGTAGGGTCTATCCCCATTCTGCGGAAGGTGTCCTGGTATAGCAGGTTTATATCGCTGCCGCCATCCATTAGGACTTGTGTGAATTGTAGTCCGTCGATTATGGGATCCAATACCAAAGCAGTCCCTCCTGCGTTTCGAACACTTCTGGAGTAATCCTGATGGTCGAAAGTAATTGGTTTAAACATCCAATTTCGGGACTCTGCTGGGGTGGACCATGCGGCGCGTGTTTTAGCAAGTGCCGCACTATTTTTCCTTGTTATCACATGAAGTGAGTTCACTGTTTTGACTTCTAGTGGGAAAGTCTTCTGTTTTCCGGCGTGCTGCTTGTGGGGTTCGTCGTCGTCTTCGCTTGGTGTGTCGAGCCCCTTGTGTTCGGCGTTAAGTCGGCCGGACTGCTTGAAAACCCAACAATCTCTGTGGGTATGGTTTGCAGGCTTCCCGGGGGTACTATGGATTTGACATATCCTATCCAAGATTTTGTTTAGGTTGGATAGCTCATCCTTGTTGTCCTTAAGAGGTAGTGTTTTATTATTCGGCCGAGAGCTTTTGAACCCGGCGTTGACCGCCGTGCTATTTGGGCCATTTTCCTTATTCCGGCACTGATCTTTTCTGCGTCGTGATTTCCCATTTCCATCCCTGACCTCGGATGTACTCGGGTCGCTGGTGCTGCATCTTGCCAGCCAACTATCTTCCCCCGCGCAAAAGTGGGTCATGAGGCATGTTAGCGCGGCCATTGTTCTTGGTTTTTCCTGGCCGAGGTGTTTGGCGAGCCATTCGTCTTGGACGTTATGCTTAGAGGCTGCTAAGGCTTCGGCGTCCGGACAGTCGACTATTTGGTTCTTTTTGGTGAGGAACCTGTTCCAGAATTTGCGTGCTGACTCTCCGGGCTGTTGAGTTATGTGACTTAAATCGTCTGCATTCGGAGGGCGGACATAAGTCCCCTGAAAATTTGCTCGAAACGCATCCTCGAGCTCTTCCCAACTTCCAATGGTATTTTCTGGGAGGCTTTTGAGCCAATGCCGAGCTGGCCCTTTGAGCTTGAGGGGTAGGTATTTTATGGCATGGAGATCGTCTCCTCTGGCCATATGTATGTGTAGGATATAATCCTCAATCCAGACTCCGGGGTCTGTTGTTCCGTCATATGCCTCTATGTTTACGGGTTTGAATCCCGCTGGAAATTCATGATCCAGTACCTCATCGGTAAAACATAGTGGGTGTGCGGCGCCCCTGTATTTAGGTGTGCCGTTGTCTTCAAACACTCGGCGGGTTGTGTTGCTCCCTGGAGTCTTCTTTTTTGGCCCATAGATGGACCTGACCGGGCCATCCTTTTTGCGAGGATCCTTATGTGGATCGTGTGCCGGCTTGTGTGTGGTGCCGCTTGCCGCTCTTAGCCTGTCATCTGGTCGTCTATCCGGCCAGGCGGCTTCTTTCTTTTTTGACTGTGGGGGCTCTATGGCCTCCTCGTCAAATTCGGGCAACAGCTTGCGCTTCGGGTAGCTCTTTGCCTAGTGACTATCGCCGTATTTATCTGCAGTATTGAGTACTTTGCTCCATCTCATTCTGAGTGCGTACACCGCTGTTTTGAGCTTCCGCTTTTGCTTCTTCAAACTTCTTGCAGTGGCGATGAGCCTTTTATGAAGGTTCTTATGCTCCGATGATGTGTCCGGCGTGAGATCGTCTGGACTGTTGTTTTCGCCGGGGATGGGTTGCTTGTCCAATTCATCCTGTTCGGATGGTTGCTTGGTGGCATGTTCGTTGTCCACTGCTTCGCCCTGCTCTAAGGCTGGGTCAGTATGGGTGCCGTTGTTATCGAGGCGGGACTTCGGGCGGTGCTTGCGTCGCCGTTTTGGTTGTTTGTCAGGGGAGTTTTCCTTCGCCACGTCCCGTTGTTCCTCGTTATCGCTTCCTTTTGGTGTATCCACCATGTATACGTCGTGAGTTGAGGTGGCTTTCCAGTGCCCAGTAGGCGCTGGTTCTTGGTCGTCTCCGGCATCGTCGTCCATACCGTCGATGTCTTCGGAGTCGCAGTCTAGCATGTCGGTTAGATCGTCGACAGTGGCTACTAAGTGGGTGGTGGGTGGGCTATGAATTTCTTCGTCATCCGCACCCCAACCGTCTTGACTGCAGTCCGGCCAGGTCTCTCCTGATAATGAGAGATACTTTAGCGAACTCAGGATGTCGCCAAAAGGTGAGTGTTGAAAGATGTCCACAGCGGTGAACTCCATGATCGGCGCCCAATCGGATTCGATTGGAGGGGGCGCGGGAGGTTCGGGGTCCGGCGAGGAGTCCGGCACCTCGGAGTCACGAGCTTCACAAGGGATAAGGTCAGTATTTGGCTCCATCGCCGTAGAGGTTGCAGCCCCCGAGGCGGTGTCTAGCCACCCGTCCTCGATCTGTGCAGCCGGCTCCGAATTGAGGGTCGGAGCAGACTCGTGTGCGGCCTCCAGGGCACTATCTGGCTGCAGAGCTAAATCATGCCCATCGTGACAATGCGGCGCGCTTGGCTGTGGCTCGAATCCATCAAAGATCGAGTCTCCGCGAATGTCAGCCGTGAAGTTCAAACTTCCAAATCTGACCTGACGGCCAGGGGCGTAGCTTTCGATCTACTCCAGATGGCCAAGCGAATTGGCCCGCAGTGCAAAGCCGCCGAATACGAAGATCTGTCCGGGGAGAAAAGTCTCACCCTGGACTGCGTCGTTGTTGATGATCGAAGAAGCCATCGAGCCTATCGGTGACGACACAGAGGAACTCTCAATGAAAGCACCAATGTCGGTGTCAAAACCGGCGGATCTCGGGTAGGGGGTCCCGAACTGTGCGTCTAGGTGGATGGTAACAGGAGACAAGGGACACGATGTTTTACCCAGGTTCGGGCCCTCTTGATGGAGGTAAAACCCTAGAAGATCTACCACGAGATGTGGGTATTACAAGAGTAGATCTACCACGAGATCAAGGAGGCTAAACCCTAGAAGCTAGCCTATGGTATGATTGTTGTTCGTCCTATGGACTAAAACCATTCGGTTTATATAGACACCGGAGAGGGCTAGGGTTACACAGAGTCGGTTACAATGGTAGGAGATCTACATATCCGTATCGCCAAGCTTGCCTTCCACGCTAAGGAAAGTCCCATCTGGACACGGGACGAAGTCTTCAATCTTGTATCTTCATAGTCTTGGAGTCCGGTCGATGATGATAGTTCGGCTATCCGGACACCCCCTAGTCCAGGACTCCCTCACCCACTATAAGAGAATCATGAACGCATTGCAAAACCCTACAGCGGGAATCCCTCACGCTTGTGCGACACGGAGTGCACCATAGGACAGCACCAATAATAAAACATGCAACTCAAACCAATCATAGCAATTCATCAATCACCGATAGGACAATGGAAATCTACTCAGACATCATAGGATCAAGGTAGTCAGAATCCCGACCCGACTGCTAGAATCTTACGACTTCACGACCCTATGAAAGCATGTCGATCCAAATCCCACTATGAATCCGGATCATGTATAATCCATGTTGAGTCAGGATCCAAATCATAGAATCCTGTACAAAATTGCACAATCTCGACTATGCTATGGACTATGTCCGATTCTACTAATTAATCTAAACCGTTTGTTTAGTTGTAGCAGAATAGTATGCCATCATCCAAAGCCCTTTTCATATACCTCATGGACCTTTATTCCCCTCCCAAGGCCAAATGCTCAGCTGCTGACACCTTTGGTCTAGCTCTCAGAAAACCTAGATCGAAATTGAGGATCAGGCTTGTCGACAGATGGAATTGGCATGAAAAGGAGGTTGCTTCAAGATTGATGGGAGAAGGAGAGCAAGACCCTTCAAGGTTTAGCACTGCAGGTTAGATAAACAAGTGATCTACTATTCACACACTCTAAAAAGAACCCAAGTAAATTTCGTGCATTGAAGGTTTAAATGTTCTATATATTTCCCTATCATATATGTTCCATACATGCGAGCTAGATGGTAGGTTAGCTATAAAAAGAAGTGGAATACAATTAGCATTGATGTGTACATTCTTTGCTCCTTATTTAGTGTCAAAACTCTATAGAACCCATATAAATTTCTTGTGTGCATACAAAATATCTTATTTCAGTAAATCTAGTAGAATCCTCGATTCCACGACTCGATCTTACGACTCGATTCTATCGGAGGAAAATCGATCCGACTCCGAATCCCGACTCTGACTACCTTGCATAGGATGGCAACACGTCATTGGATAATAATATGAAGCATAAAGCACCATGTTCAAGTAGAGGGTACAGCGGGTTGCGGGAGAGTGGACTGCTGGATATAGAAGGGGGAAGGTGATGGAGATGTTGGTGAAGATGACGGCGGTGTTGGTGAAGATCGCGGTGATGATGATGGCCCCCGGCAGCGCTCCGGCGCCACCGGAAGCAAGGGGGAGAGAGGGCCCCTTCTTCTTCTTCTTCCTTGACCTCCTCCCTAGATGGGAGAAGGGTTTCCCCTCTGGTCCTTGGCTCCCATGGCTTGGGAGGGGCGAGAGCCCCTCCGAGATTGGATCTATCTCTCTGTTTCTGCGTTCTCTGTTTCTGCCCCTTCAGCGTTTCCTTTATATCTGGAGATCCGTAACTCCGATTGGGGTGAATCTTTCGCCCAAATTTTTCTCGTAAAATTAGCTTTCTTGTGGCAAAAGAAGAGCGTCAACCACCTTACGGGTGGCCCACGAGAGCCCAGGACGCACCTGCCTCCCTGGGGCGCGGCCCCCTGTCTCGTGGCCACCCCGGACACTGTTTCGCGTTGATTTTACTTCCCCAAAATCATAAATATTCCAAAACAAATCTCCGTCTGTTTTTATCCCATTTGGACTCCGTTTGATATTGGGTTTCTGCAAAACAAAAAACATGCAATAGAGAGGAACTGGCACTGGGCACTGGATCAATATGTTAGTCCCAAAAATAGTATAAAAAGTTGCCAAAAGTATATGAAAGTTGAAGAATATTGGCATGGAACAATCAAAAATTATAGATACGATAGAGACGTATGAGCATCCCCAAGCTTAATTCCTGCTCGTCCTCGAGTAGGTAAATGATAAAAAAGAATATTTTTTGATGTGGAATGCTACCTAGCATAATCTTGATCATATGTCTAATCATGGCATGAATATTAAGACATGAGTGATTCAAAGCAATAGTCTATCATTTGACATAAAAACGATAATACTTCGAGCGTACCAATAAAGCAATCATGTCTCTTCAAAACAACAAGGCCAAAGCAAGCTTATCCCTACAAAATCATATCGTTTGGCCATGGTTCATTTTTGTCACACAAAAATGCTTCCATCATGCACAACCCCGATGATGAGCCGAGCAATTGGTTCATACTTTTTAACGCGCTTCAGCTTTTTCAACCCTCATGCAATACATGAGCGCAAGCCATGGATATAGCACTATAGGTGGAATAGAATATGATGGTGGAGGTTTATATGGAGAAGACAAAAAGGGAGAAAGTCTCACATCGACGCGGCTAATCAACGGGCTATGGAGATGCCCATCAATTGATGTCAATGTGAGGAGTAGGGATTGCCATGCAACGAATGAACTAAGAGCTATAAGTGTATGAAAGCTCAACAAAAGAAACTAAGTGGGTGCATCCAACTTGCTTGCTCATGAAGACCTAGGGCATTTGAGGAAGCCCATCGTTGGAATATACAAGACAAGTTCTATAATGAAAATTCCCACTAGTATATGAAAGTGACAACATAGGAGACAATCTATATGAAGAACATGGTGCTACTTTGAAGCACAAGTGTGGAAAAAGGATAGTAACATTGCCCCTTTTCTTTTTCTTACTTTTTCTTTTTTTCTTTTTTTTCTTTTTTTCGGTGGGCTTCTTTGGCCCCCTTTTTTATTTAGGCTTCTTTGGCCTTTCCTTTTTTTCTTTTTTTTCTTTTTTTCTTCTTCTTTTTTTTCATGGGGCAATGCTCTATAATGATGATCATCACACTTTTATTTATTTACAACTCAATATTACAACTCGATACTGGAACAAAGATATGACTCTATATGAATGCTTCCGGCGGTGTACCAGGATGTCCAATGATCTAGCGTAGCAATGATATCAAAAAATGGACAAGCCATGAAAACATCATGCTAGCTATCTTACGATCATGCAAAGCAATATGACAGTAAATGCTCAAGTCATGTATATGATGATGATGGAAGTTGCATGGCAATATATCTCGGAATGGCTATGGAAATGCCATAATAGGTAGGTATGGTGGCTGTTTTGAGGAAGATATAATGAGGCTTATGTGTGATAGAGCGTATCGTATCACGGGGTTTGGATGCACCGGCGAAGTTTGCACCAACTCTCAAGGTGAGAAAGGGGAATGCACGGTACCGAAGAGGCTAGCAATGATGGAAAGGTAAAAGTGCGTATAATCCATGGACTCACATTAGTCATAAAGAACTCATATAGTTATTGCAAAAGTTTATTAGCCCTCGAAGCAAAGTACTACTACGCATGCCCCTAGGGGAATAGTTTGGTAGGAAAAGACCATCGCTCGTCCCCGACTGCCACTCATAAGGAAGACAATCAAAGAAACACCACATGCTTCAAATTTGTCACACAATGGTTACCATACGTGCATGCTACGGGACTTGCAAACCTCAACAAAAGTGTCTCTACAATCCACAACCACACACTAGCATGACTCTAATATCATCATCTTTATATCGCAAAACTATTGCAAGGAATCAAACATATCATATTCAGCGATCTACAAGTTTATGTAGGATTTTATGACTAACCATGTGATTGACCAATTCCTGTCATCTCTCTAAATTGATATAAGTGAATCAAGATAGTTTAATTCTTTCTACAAAAGATATGCCCACCTCTAACAAATATAAGTGAAGCAAAAGAGCATTCTACAAATTGTGGTTTTCTATGTAAAGAGAAATAGGCAATCCAAACTTCAAATGATATAAGTGAAGCACATGAAGCATTCTATAAAGCCATACTCAAAATATTTAAGTGAAGTGCAATGAGCATTCTATAAATCAATCAAGGACTATCTCATACCAGCATGGTGCATAAAAGAAAAGTGAAAACTAAATGCAAAAGATGCTCCAAGACTTGCACATATCGCACAAACGAAACGAATACGAAAACATACCGATACTTGTTGAAGAAAGAGGGGATGCCTTCCGGGGCATCCCCAAGCTTAGGCGCTTGAGTCTCCTTGAATATTTACTTGGGGTGCCTCGGGCATCTCCAAGCTTGAGCTCTTGCCTCTCTTCCTTTTCCTCATATCGAGACCTCCTCGTTTAGACACTTCATCCACACAAAACTTCAACAGAAAACTCGGTTAGATCCGTTAGTATAATAAAGAAAATCACCACTCTAAGTACTGTAGCAAACCAATTCATATTTTGTTTTTGCATTGTGTATGCTGTAATATAGCTTTTCCATGGCTTAATCCACTGATATAAATTAATAGATTCATCAAAACAAGCAAACTATGCATCAAAAACAGAATCTGTCAAAAACAGAACAGTCTGTAGCAATCTGAACATCCACCATACTTATGGTACCCCAAAAATTCTACCAAAATTAGGAAAAATAAACAAGTTGTATAGAAAGACAGTGCAAAAGGAATCAGAACCAATTGATGTTCCAGTTAAAATTTTAAAATCGCGCACTACAGCCAAAGTTTCTGTCCTGCACCGTACAAACAAACAAGCATTGTAAACATCCTAAAGGCAAACCTTGGCACATTATTTTTATAATACAATGGAATTATACAAGGGGATAATTATTTTTGTTGAAAAGTTTCTGTAATCAAGATTCACAAAGTTTCCGTGAGCATGAACAAAGTTCAAGGCTAGCTCCCACTTCAACAATGCTTGTCTTTCTCACTTTCACTTTCCTTTTTGAAAAGTTTTTAGGTTCCCCTCTTTATTTTTTGTTTTTAAACTATATAAAAGCACTCAACAGAAATAAATGACTCTCTAAGACTTCCGGGTTGTCTCCCTGGCAGCGCTTTCTTTAAAGCCATTAAGCTAGACATTTAGTGCTCAAGTAATGAATCCACTCGGATCCCAAGGTATATCAAAGCCAATTTTAATTAACAATGATTTGTAATTTAGTAGTGAGCACAAAGTAACATATATCAAGCAAAAACGAAGTCTAACTCTCTTCCTATGCATCGGCATGTCATAAAAGAACAATTCATGCACACCAAGTAAAGGCCAATGCATAGTATAAGCAGTTTCTTGCAATTTCATAGTATAGGAAACATAGAGAGGTGGAGAAAGAGTTCCTCTCTCATAATAATTGCAAGTAGGAGCAGCAAGCACATGCATATTACATTCATCAAAATTATCATGTGCAATGGTAAAAGGCAACCCATCAATATAATCCTTAATAAGCACAAATTTCTCCGATATAGTGTAGTCGGGAGAATTCAAATAGATAATAGGACTATCATGCGTGGGTGCAATAGCAACAATTTCATGTTTAACATAAGGAACTATAGCAAGTTCATCTCCATAAGCATAATTCATATTGGCATCTTGGATACAAGCATAGCAAGCATCATCAAAAAGGGATATTTCAAACAAATTCAAGGGATCATAGCAATCATCCTTCGGTAAGCACAAAGGGGAATTAAACAATGTATGAGTTGGAGGGTTACTCTCATTAGAAGGTGAGCACGGGTAGCTAATCCGCTCTTCCTCCTTTTGTTCTTCGCTCTCCTCGTCATCTTTTTCATCCAATGAGCTCACTATTTCATCAATTTCTTCTTCCATAGCTTCCTGCAAAATATTAGTCTCTTCTTGGACAGCGTTGACTTTCTTCATAAAAGCATTAATATAGTAATTGTATTCATAATTTTCATAGCAATATCTAAGTATAGCAAGATTTTCAGGCCTATAACCATCATCGTCAAAAGCTTCATACTTTTCAAACAAAGCTTCAATTTCATAAGCAGCCTCAAAAGCAACAAATTCTTCTATTTGTTCCACATCATAGTAATCATATATACCATTAGCATAAGAAGCTAAGGTTTCATTATCATTAAATTTGCATGAAAAGGGAAGGTGTGGAGCCTCCATCCTAGAGCTACAAGTAATATCATATCTCAAGCATAGATTCCAGGCATACCAACGCAACATAATAAATTGATCCCATAATAGTTTACCTTTTTGAGTCAAGCGATAATCCCTAAAGTATTCACATTGATCCAACGTGTCTCCCATTATAAAGTTGAATGGGGTTTTCTCAGGATTATCAAAGTAGTACATAATACCTCTCACATAATGAGAGTCGGGGGTTTTAGGAGTTACCCCATCTACATGAGTAGCAAGTACATCTATTTTTTTTGGTATTTTGCGTTCCATATCCATAACTAAAGATAGAGAACAACTAAGAACAACAAATAAAAATTACTTAGTGAAGCAAACAAGCACACGCGAGAATATTCACCCCACGCTATGACTCCCCGGCAACGGCGCCAGAAAAAGGTCTTGATAACCCGCAAGTATACGGGATAGTTGTAGCCTCTTTCGATAAGTAAGAATGTCGAACCCAACGAGGAGCTAAAGGTAGAACAAATACTCTCTCAAGTCCTATCTGCCACTGATGCGACTCTAAGCATGCTTGACGTTCGCTTTACCTAGAACAAGCATGAAACTAGAGGTACTTTGTAGGTGTTGTTGGATAGGTTTCCAAGATAATAAAGAACACGTAAATAGAAAATAGGGGCTGTTTAGATAAATAAACAATAAAGTAAATATAGCAAGTGTGGAAGTGGTGGTAGGAGTTGTGAAATTGTCCCTAAGCAATTGACTATGTTACTAGACCGGTAATCACTATTGCAATTCTATTTGAGCGAGAGGCATAAGCTAACATACTTTCTCTACTTGGATCATATGCACTTATGATTGGAACTCTAGCAAGCATCCGCAACTACTAAAGATTCATTAAGGTAAAACCCAACCATAGCATTAAAGCATCAAGTCCCCTTTATCCCATACACAACAATCTACTTACTCGGGTTTGTGTTTCAGTTACTCATGCAACCCACTATAAGAGAATCATGAACGCGTTGCAACACCCTACAGCGGGAATCCCTCACGCTTGCGCGACACGGAGGGCACCATAGGACAGCACCAATAATAAAACATGCAACCCAAACCAATCATAGCAATTCATCAATCACCGATAGGACAATGGAAATCTAATCAGACATCATAGGATGGCAACACGTCATTGGATAATAATATGAAGCATAAAGCACCATGTTCCAGTAGAGGGTACAGCGGGTTGCGGGAGAGTGGACCGCTGGATATAGAAGGGGGAAGGTGATGGAGATGTTGGTGAAGATGACGGCGGTGTTGGTGAAGATCGCGGTGATGATGATGGCCCCCGGCAGCGCTCCGGCGCCACCGGAAGCAAGGGGGAGAGAGGGCCCCTTCTTCTTCTTCTTCCTTGACCTCCTCCCTAGATGGGAGAAGGGTTTACCCTCTGGTCCTTGGCTCCCATGGCTTGGGAGGGGCGAGAGCCCCTCCGAGATTGGATCTATCTCTCTGTTTCTGCGTTCTCTGTTTCTGCCCCTTCAGCGTTTCCTTTATATCTGGAGATCCGTAACTCCGATTGGGGTGAATCTTTCGCCCAGTTTTTTCTCGTAAAATTAGCTTTCTTGTGGCAAAAGAAGAGCGTCAACCGCCTTACGAGTGGCCCACGAGAGACCAGGGAGCGCCTGCCTCCCTGGGGCGCGGCCCCCTGTCTCGTGGCCACCCCGGACACTGTTTCGCGTTGATTTTACTTCCCAAAATTCATAAATATTCCAAAAAAAATCTCTGTCCGTTTTTATCCCGTTTGGACTCTGTTTGATATTGGGTTTCTGCGAAACAAAAAACATGCAACAAACAGGAACTGGCACTAGGCACTGGATCAATATGTTAGTCCCAAAAATAGTATAAAAAGTTGCCAAAAGTATACGAAAGTTGAAGAATATTGGCATGGAACAATAAAAAATTATAGATACAACGAAGACGTATCAATGCCTGGCCTCCTGAGCCGCCAGAATGCTCTGCAGATGGCTCTAGTGAGTGGCAGCCGCGTTCGGCAGGCCGAAAGGCATGCGAACGTAGCTGTGCGGCGGACCCTCGCAGCGCCCCATGCGCGAAGGCCAGAGGCGCTCCTGAGATGTGACTCGGTTGAGCCCTGGGAAGTCAATGCAGACGTGCAGCCGCCATCCTCTCCTGGATGGGGAGCTACACCAGGCAGGTGGCGATCGCCGCATATGACTCTTGATTCCTGAAGCTCCTGAGTAGCCTTGGATGAACTCCTGAGGGTTGGGCCTTCCTTGCCCCACGCCTTCCTGAGGGAAACGTGCTGCGAAGCACACCCAAGTGGTGTCCGAGCGCCTCCCTCGTGATCTTGGCAAAGTCAGAGGCCCTCCATAAGAGAGCCCTTGAGCCCTGCCCGAGGAGGGCGCCGGGCGCGCCTTCCTATGCGATGGAGGGAGGCGCCCCTTGCACGGGCGCGGATCCTGATGCGACACATCTTGAGATGCCATCCTCCTGAGGCCTTGAGCTGGGTGATGTCTTCTTCTTCTTGGGAACTGCCTCAGGAGGGTTCTCGCTCTTGCTGTCTGGGTCCTCGATTGATACAGCTTGGAAGGCGCGCTAGAGGGAGCACACCGCATCCTTCTCTTCGCAGGGGACTGTGATGATTCCGCCGCTTCCTGGCATCTTGAGGATGTTGTAACCATGGTGGGTCACTGCCATGAACTTGGCCAGGGCTGGATACCCAAGGATCGCATTGTATGGCAGGCGAATGTGTGCAACGTCGAAGTCGATGAGCTCGGTACGGTAATTGTTGCACTGCCCGAAAGTGACAGGGAGGCGGACATGCCCTATCAGGGTGGTGGAGTCTTCAGTAACTCTTGAGAAAGGCTTGGTAGGCTGAAGTTGATCATATGGCACTTGAAGGTTGTTGAACGTCTCAACGAACAGAACGTTGAGCCCTGCGCCGCCATCGATGAGGGTCCTAGTAACTTGCACGTTGCTGATGACTGGGGAACAAAGCATTGGGAGGACGCCAGCTGTGGCTGCACACTTGAGTTGATCTGCTGAGCTAAAAGTGATGGCGCACGTGGACCATCGGAGCGGGAGCGTGGCCTCGAGCTTGGGGAGGACTGCATTCACCTCGTGAACAAACTGCTTGAAGATGCGCAGAGAGGCTGGGGCCTGGGCGCCGCCCAAGACGCAAGCGATAGCATGTGGCTCCTGGAAGCCCCCAGCCCCCTCGTCCTAGTGGTGGTCGTCATTCCTTCTTGGCGGTGGCGGCACAGGAGGAAGGCCTGCATTGCCCTGCGGGCGATCCTCGCGAGGCTGATCCCTCCAAGCCCCCTCGCGAGGCTGGTCCTGCCAGCGATCCTCGCGAGGTCGGTCACGCCACTCTTGGCGAGGGCCTCGGTCGTCCCATCGCCCTCCGCCTCTTCCTCCTCCTCGGCCGTAGCCCCGGTCGTTGCGCTCGGGGCGTCGGCCGATGCGTCCTTCTCGAACGGCTCTGAGATGCTGGCATTCGTTGGTGTTGTGGGTGTAGAGGTTGTGGTAGGCGCAGAATCTGTTGCCCTTGGACGACTCCGGCTGGTCCCTGCCGCGCTTCGTGTCTGGCTCTGCTGCGAGCACAGCCGCTCCTTTGTGCTTCACGTCCTTGGCCTTAGCCTTATTCTCTTCCGGGTCAGCGGCTGGAAGCTCGAGAAGGGAGAGGCGCCCCTCCTCAGCTCTTGCGCACTTGGTCGCCAGGTTGAACAGCTCCAAAGATGTGCACAGGTCCTCATGGATAGCGAGCTCCTCCTTCATCTTGACGTCGTGGACGCCGTCGGAGAACGCGGAGATAATGGCCTCCTCAGTCACCTTGGGGATCTTGAGGCGGGCGCTGTTGAAGCGCTGGATGTACTTCTGCAAGGTCTCTCCAGGCTGCTGCTTGATGCGGTGCAGGTCACCTACAGCTGGAGGGCGGTCGCGAGTGCCCTGGAAGTTGGCGATGAAACGGCTGCGCATCTCATCGCAAGAGGAGATCGAGCCGGGAGGCAGGTTCAGGAGCCAGGTGCGGGCACCATCCTTGAGTGCCATGGGAAACCAATTCGCCATGACCTTTTCATCTCTGTTGGCCGCCTTGATGCCCAGCTCGTAGAGCTACAGGAACTCCACGGGTTCGGCAGTGCCGTCGTAGCGAGGAGGAAGATCCGGCTTGAACTTGCATGGCCAGGCGACGTTGCGCAGCTCACTGGTGAAGGCGCGACATCCTGCCGTGGCCATTGGAGCTTTTTGCAGACGTGGGGCTTGCGGTTCCCGCGTGCCGCTGCCAGGGGCAGCGCGGGGTTTTGGCGTGCTGGCGCAGGGATGCGGTCTTGACGTGCTGGAGCGGGGAGCACGTATGCGCCTTCTTGTGGCCGAGGGATTTCCTGGCAGCTTCTTTCTTGTCGCGCGGGCACCGGACGCGGTGGGTCACGTCCAAGGGCCACGCGCCTTGGAGCCAGGGTGCCTTCTTGGGGAGGAGGTGGCGGAGGCGCTCCCTGAGCTGCGTCGCCCATGCAGGACGGAGGGCGAGGCAGCAAGAGGGACGGCGCAGGAGAGCCCCCCGCGGCGCTGACGAGGTCGGTGATGCGAGCAAGCCACTCCTCATAGAGGTCATCGACTAGGCGGTAGTGCAGGAGCTCACGTGCCAGGAGCAACGCAGCCTGCGCGTCCATGGGGGCGCGACGAGCGTGAGACGACGAACCAGCTGAGGTCAGCGACGGAGTGGCGGTGCAGCCTTCCCGCCGAACTGAGGGGTGCAGCAAAGATGCTTGCTGCTCGTTCCCCTCCGGGCCGGTGGCAGTGTTGGTGGCAGGCGACGGAGAACGACGAGAAGGCCCACCGACGGGAGCCGTCTGGGCGACGCGAGCGGCGAGAGCAGCCCGACGCTCGGCGCGAGCTCGGCAAGTGTCCGCCATGGATGCGATGAAGCGATGGGACGCAGATTAGCGGAGGAAAGATTTCAGCGCACCCTACCTGGTGCGCCAAATGTGAGATACCGGGTTCCGGCAAAACCCTTAAGGTTCGAACTCTAGGGTGCGCATGAAGATCTTCTCCCTACCGATACACGCCCCAAAACCTCGCCGCGATTCTAAGCTAGCACGATGAACAACACAAGAGACACAATATTTATACAGGTTCGGGCCATCGTTGTGGTGTAATACCCTACTCCTGTGTGTGGTGGTGGATTGCCTCTTGGGCTGATGATGAACAGTACAGAGGAAGAACAGCCTCGCAAGAGCTGTTCTTGTGGTGGTGTGCTCTACTAAGGAAGGATTCGATCAGGTCTCGTTGGCTCTAGCTGAGATCTAGATGCCATCTACTATGGTGGCTATCTCTATTTATAGAGGCCCTGGTCCTCTTCCGAAATATTGAGCGGGAAGGTAGCCAACAATAGCCATTTTGAAGGGGGACAACTAGTACAAGCTATCCTAACTAAAGGTGGTCTTCGACTGCCAAAGGCATTGGTGATGACGCCGTCTTGGGCTCCATGGTGACCTCCGTCCTGCAGCTCTGCTGGTCTTGGTCTCGTTGCACTGATATGAAAACCTTTGCTTAATGCCTCAGTACTTCGCGCCTGTGCTTGCCCCCTTTGCACCAAAGACGAAATGAGGACACTGTGCAGGCTGGCGCCCGCCTGGTCTTGATCGTCATGGATTGCGTCATGAGCACCTCATGAGGTACCCCTTGCCTTGATCTATCTGCCTCCTCGCAAGCCTGCCTGGTGAGGCCGCCCCTGAGGAGGCCCTGTGTCGTCCGCCCCACAAGGCTTGGCCCCTCGCAAGGGTCTTGAACATTTGTTGATGAAGAGGGGCCGTACTGGGCCACTGCTGAGCCACGCCGCAGGCCGCAGACAGGCAAGTCTGGGGACCCCCATTCCCAGAACGCCGACATGGCTACTGCCAAGGTCAGCATTGAAGGCTGAGAGGAGGACACCAGGCTTGCCTTTTGGAGATCGAAGGGCTGGCCTACAACGAGGCCTATTCGACCCAGGACATCCCTATCGTTCCTAAAGTCTACAGTAACGAATTTCACTCTTTCGTCCTTGAGGAAGTTCTTAAAATCCCGGCACTCAACATCGGCATGGCATATGTGGTAGACCAAGCACACATTATGTACTCAAACCTGGATCATGGCGGGCCTCTTCTTCTCTGCCTCCTTTAGAATCTTCTCTCTTTCCAGGACTGTGGTGTACTCAACATCTAGCCCAGCAACCCACTCATCCGTTGAACTGTTGAACATGCGTAGGAAACGAGCAAGGCATGCTTTCACTATCGTGGATCCACGTGTCTAGATAATGATGAACTCATCACTGGTGATGGCTCTAACTTGGTACTCAGCGGCGACCATGGAGATTTGGGAGGCCATGTATTTTGGAGGAGGGTTAGGAGAAGTTGAGCTGGTGTAATGTGAAAGGACGAGACGACTAGGAGCGAACTGTTGTAACTTCACTTAATTCCGTCAACCGTCGCGCCTCCCACGACCTTTGCCTCCTTCGCGCGGTCGCGCCCTTTGAGACTTTGACCGGCTATAAATGAGCAATTTTTTGCCTACTCAGCATGCATGATACTCCCTCTAGTCCTTTTTACTTCTGTCAACCGTTTGCAAAGTGTTTGACCAAATTTATACTAAAAATATCAATATCTACAATACTGATCATAATGAGTATAAGAACTATGTTTTATAATGAGTATAAAAATATTGATTTGACATTGTGAATGTTGATACATTTTTCTATAAGTTTGGTCAAAGTAGAGGTACATTGACTTCAGACAAAACATAAATGCCCAATGCAAACTAGTTCCTCCATCCAGGTGCGTGCCATGTCCTATCTTGTCATCACAACAAGGTTAGCTATTAGAGTACTACTACCTCCCTTCTAGTTTAAAGGGCTTGATTCAAAATTTTCACCTACTCTTAGCAAGATAGAGGCGGTGGAATAGTTTTTGTAGTCTGCAAAAGTACTCAACTAATGTTGTCATTCTTCACAAAAAAAATGTGTTTACCAATGCATGCATGAACACTAGTTACTCTAACCCCCCTCTATTCTTTAATTCTTTGCCACATTAGCATGTTTGCTATTCCCGTGTGCATGATACCAGCTAAGGTACCACCATTATGGCCAGCCTTAATCATCGCATGCAATAATTTAGTGCACCTTGAAATATGAACATGTGTGGGGCATGTATGTTTTTAATGACTTGAGACTATACCTAGCCCGACATGCAAGATGACTTATTATGCACCGTTTCCCATACCTGCAGGAAGCCCGTTTGTCTCCAAATCTTTTCCTCTCCATGTGTGGAAACAATATGCCTGCGAGACTCTCCTTCTCCCTCCAGCGGTCCCAGCACTCCACCCCATGTGGAAAAAATCTGCATGCATGACTCTCCTCCCCCGCGCTCATCCAATCCGTTGTGACCAGCAATATTTCCACCCCTTCCCTCCCCTGTAATTTACTCCAACAAATATCCCCACGTAGCGTTACGTTAATCACGCAACATATCTTCCGGGATGCTGCTTCAGTTACTTAATTGCAGGTGCATTGGGTCATTGACATATGGGCCCAACAGGAGTCTGGCCCACATGTCAGTGACGCAACTGGACCTGTACTTAAGTCAATGCAGCTCAGTCCATATCTTACGTAGGTGTGCCATTGCTCACTATAAATACTGCGCCTCCCATGACATTCGGAAGAACGCTCACGTTCATCGCTATCTCCTCCCAATCAGCACCTCGCGAGTTGCGAGGCTGAGGAAGAGGCGTTGTGTCGGCGCGCAGGGAAACGGCCGTGCACCAGGGCACTCTTAGCGCGCCACAAGCGCTCCTGCGAGCGCCGTGGCTTTTAGTAGGAGTATAATTTAGTTTCATAAGCTGATCTCATTAGTTTTGGGACGCAAATGATAAATCCCAAACATTCGGGAATTATTAGCGTCCTTAATTAAGTATGTAAGAGGGAAAGTTTGGAAACCTTGTGTATCCATACGCATTTTGTAAGTAGGTGCATATAGCACAAACTTTACTATATATTATCGCACTACACGTCTCTCTCTATATATGCATGCAGAGTGTGCTACTCCCTCCGTCCAGGTGAACAAGTCATCTTTGGTTGTGCACTGTGACCAAGAAGGAGGGAAGACTTTATACACCTAGACGGAGGGAGAACTAGTATTACTTATGTACGTGCAAATGCACGTTTTAACATTACGATGCGGTTTTTGTAAAAGTAGAAAAACAGCACTAGTCAAGCTTGTGAAACGATTCAATGCAAAACAAATGCAAAAATGCTTGTTTGATTGTTTACTTTTAGCTTCCTTCTCTGTGGTTATTTCTCTGTCGTACTTTGTATGGAGTATATCACTGGTCGGAAAGGCATGCAAATTCCCAAACCGCTTCCTACACCCTGGATCAAATTTTTTGCCTAACAAGTTGTGCCGTGCAATTGGAATTCCAACTTGAGTACTAGTACTACTAGTAGGAGTACTAGAGGCCAGTTCGTTTAGGCTTCAAGATTAGTAGTAATCCCATTACTACTAGCTCCGTCCTAGTTTATTGGTCCCCATCATAATATGTGTCAAATTTTGATCATAAATTTAACTAATGAAATGTTTGTGCATGTCACATGCACTAACATTTTAACAGTTAAATCTTTGGTCAAAATTTACCACAAATTACAATGGTGACGAATAAACTAGGACAGAGGTACTAGTAGTAGTTTAGAAGCCCAAATAAATGAGTGAGGCGCCTTAATGTTACTCTCCACTGTGACTAGTCTTATGGGAAAAGCTGGGGAAGAGACGGCTTATTTTTTAAGCCGCCAAAAGAACTGGCCCTAGGAGTAGTAGCTAGGGATACTAGGAGTAGTAGCTAGGGATCGAGTGTGCGAGATGAACCGGAGAAAGTAAATGCAGAGAGATGAAATGCAAAAAAGACGGAGGGATGTGATGGTTGCTTGTCCGTTTATTTTACCAGGCCAGTTATTACTGTCAGTGGTTGGGTTTTGTGATATGACAGCTTTACTGCCGCGCCACGAGCGGGGTGAGACTCCCGTGCAGCGCTGCCCTCTACACTTGTACTACATCGGTCATGGTTTATTGGTCCCCCATTGAATTTGACTGAAGATTTAACTGAAAAAATGTTAGTGCATGTCAACAAAAACTGTATCGTTGGATTCGTATTTGAACATAGTTTTCGACGATATAATTTTAGGTGACATGCATTAGCATTTATCGTACTATATATAATGTTAGTTCAAGTTTTGGCCTTACTAATCTATAGTAGTAAGGTGGTTGTGCGTTGCACGGAAGAGTGAAATGCATTGATTGGGGAGTTGTTTATTTTGACAAAGCATGTGGGGTCATCTCATGTGACTTCTCCTCTCCTGCTTGATGGATCAAGAAGGAGGAGACGTCATCGAGCCGCACGTGTGCTAAGTGTCGTCCGTTCGGCACTAGATCGGTTGGATCATGATCGAATCGTGTCGTGGAATTGTCACGTCAGATGCCCTAGCATGAGGACATAGGTTTGGAGCCATCGCAACGTAGTTAGCTTGAAGGGGTTAAAACGGGACAAGGGACACAGCGAGTTTATACTGGTTTAGCCCCTTGCGGTGGAGGTAAAGGCCTACTCCAGTTTAGGGTTGTATTGCTTGGACTTCGATTACCAGGGAGCGAATAATACGCTTGACCTAGTTCTCGATCTCTTCTTTCTTGCCCTAAACTGCCGTCGGGTCACCCCTTTATATACATAGGCTGATGCCCGACGGCCTACAGAGTCCCGACCGGCTCATACACAATGTGTCCGGCTTAGTGACGGAATCTACACTTTCCTTAACATACAGGTTAACATATGGTGGTTTACACCCGTGGGCCTCAAGTCGCCTTTGGGTCTTGGGCCTTCAGTAAGCTTGCTTCATGAACCGCCATCTTCATGGGCCTTGTCATTACGAACCGCCAGTGGTATGACCCGGCCCCTCCTGGGTGGGTCATACCCAATAGTTATATCCCCAACATTAGGCCCCAGGTTGATGTGAACTTGTTCATATCAATCTTCAACACTTAGAAAAATCCTTCCTCATTTGTTCTTGCGAGATCTTGTAACCCGCCATGACATCATCTCCTAGGATTGTGGTAACCCGTCGTGACATCACATGTCATTAATCTCACACAAGGCCCAAATCTTAATATACCTTCTCTTTTGATGAACCTCCGAAAATCGAGGCGTTTGTGCTGTCACATATCCATTTCTTTAGCCCCCTCGATTCCCGTGCATGCCACTTATCCTTCCAGCCTTATAAATAGGGCCAGAGGTCCCTTTTCACTTCCCACCCTTACCTCCTCATCTCTATCTTCTACCTCACGGCGCCTCAGCGCCCGAGCTCTATCGCCGCCGTCGACCTTCGCCACTGCATCAACAACGGTTGTTACATCAACCTGGACTGACCAGAATCCGCCTGCGCGCCTTCGCTGTTCAACAGCTCCGGTGAGTTTTCCCCTTTCCTCTTACCATAGATCTCATTAGGGTTTCCACGAGTTCGTCAGAGTTCATCTCCACCCTTCTTCGTTCTTCATCGTAGGTTGTGGTTTTGATCCAAGCTTAGTACTCCTCCTGTGCGGCATTAGTTGTAGTGCTCATTTTTTATATTTGAGCACCTCCTCTGTGAGATAGATCCAATCTCGACACATGAACTGCCCCACTTCTGCAACTTAGGTTTTAATATTTTTCCATTACTTGAACTACCATAAATCCAAAATCATAGCATCAATCTGTGAAATCTGTTTGTCCAACACTTAGCGATTTTTTCACTCACAGATCTTACCAATAACTGTGTGGGCGGCTTAACTCAGAAAATTGTAACCCGTCAGGCACCATTAGTCCCCTCTTAAGCCACCAGTAGCTCACCTTCTATAGCTTCAATGTTATCCTCCGGCTTAACACCTGTGCATGCATGTTCTTCATTATTTGCCTTTAAATCAACAGTCGGCTTAACCACATAATCTTAAACCAGCATAATCTTCCTTTCAGATCATCAAAAATGACTAAGACATACACTGCCTGCAACTGGGTCCCATCCCGGGTCATCGAAGAAGACTTGAACAATTTTGTTGCAACTGGCACCCTAGCCAAAAAAGAGGACATCCACTGGAGGGTCCCTGGCGAAGAAAATCCTCCTAAGCCCAAAGATGGAGAAGTGATTGTTTTCACTGACCACATGATCCGGGGGTTCAGCCTGCCCGACTCAAAGTTTTTTCGCGACATACTCCATTTTTTCCAACTTCACCCTCAAGACATTGGACCCAACTCCATGTCCAATATTTGCAACTTCCAAGTATTCTGTGAAGCTTATCTTCATGAGGAGCCCACAGTTGAATTGTTTAGAGAGTTTTACTACTTAAACCATCAGATAGAGTTCATTGATGGGCCCAGCTTGGAACTCGGTGGGGTTTCAATTCAGAAGAGGACAGAAGCCAGCTTCCTGTATGCCTAGCCGCCGAGTCATCCCAAGGATTGGAACCAAACCTGGTTCTACTGTCAAAACACATCTCCAGTAGACAAAAATCCTCTGCCAGGTTACCGCGACCACTGGCTTAGCAACGCACATCCACTCCCCCACGAATCAGCATGAAGGAGCGGGCCAAGTATGCGCCCACCTTTTCTAAGCTCAAAGCCTTCATGGCTAATGGCCTAACTAGCATCGACCTTGTTCGGTGTTGGGTTTCCTGGAGGAACTTGCCATTAAGCCGTCGCCCCGGCTTAATGTCCGAATATACTTGCGATTTAAAAGATCCCCAGCACCACTACGACATTCAACTGTCTGACACAGAAATCATTGAAGCCACCAATGCATTGCTAAACGAATCTTGGGTAGAGTACATTAAAACAGGACTTAGTCCTTTCCGCACTTTCAACAAGCTGCCAGCCGTAAGTGTTACACACCTTTCGTTCAACCATATTTGCATTAATACTGCCCACTTATAATCTTTTTGACCTTAAAAGGCTGGCTCTTCATTTTGGAAGAAGAAGCCGCAAGATAAACCGGCCAAACCGGCTCGTACCAAAATCAAGGCCACCAAGAGGCCTGCCAAGAAGAAGACCACCGAGCCCACCGAGTTAAACTTGGATGATGACGGTGATGATGATGAGTCGAAGGTACAGCTTGACTCTCTTGGCTCATTTTTTACACATCTGATTGACAATGATTGTTATCAGGAGCAGGCCAAAGCCAGCCGTGCGGGTGACGATGAGGTAATTGTTCTTTCCTCCGGCTCAGAGTCTGTGCCAAAACAGAGAACTCGCCAGGCAAGCCGGAAAGTAAGGTTTTCTCATCCTTCGACTTATTTGGATCCCAACTTTATTTTTAAGAAGCAGCAACATGAAGCTCGCCGCACGACCCGAACAATGGAAGTGAGATTCTATCCTCCGGCTTACCGAACACCCTTGCCCCTCGCAAACATCGTCTAGAGGTTTCAACAAACTCTGACTTAACTTACCCCAAGGCCGGTCTTTACCGACAACCTCTTAATCCCTCTGATTCCAATTATCAAGGAAGATCTCACTCTTTGGCGACTCAACGGGGACTCATGTCCCGGCCTTCAAACCGGTGCCAGGGTAAGACTACCAAGCTTTTGCTTTCAATTATATATTCAACTGTTGTACTAACCTTGTCTTGTGTTTCATTCACAGGGCCATGGAAAAGCCTAGCAAGAAGGCAAAGGTGACAAAAACTCATGAGAATCCTTCTGAGCCGGAGAAGCAATCAGCAGAAACTTCTCATCAAGCTCCTGAAGCCACAGTTGATGAACTGCCACTAGTTGATCATAATGCTGACATTGACCAGATGGACATTGATCCGGCCCTCACCAATCTGCCAAGACCCATCAAGCCGGCAAGCCCTATTAAGCCGGCTGAAGAAAAAGATGATGATGTTACCATCACTGGGCATGACTATATAGAGCGAGGCAAACCCACTGTCCTACCCAAGCACAGTGACAAGGAAGAAATTTCCATTGCTAAGAAGGGCAAGTGGTCAGCCAATCTGGACAGTTATGCAAATTTCAGTGCCCAAGAGATTCACTATGGGTATTTGAACCTCAAGGGCCGGCTTAATCTGTCAAGATAAGCTGGGTATCAATACCATACATATCCAGAAAACTTAGTCATATAGCCCCCATGAATCGGCTATAATCAACATATAACAATCAGGTCATCATAAACTTGTCTTGAAAAAGAGCGAGGTGCATTAGCCCCAAAGTGCCAAGTAAAATACTTGTATTGTTCTTGGGACTTCAAATAAATTCATTGCAACCCCCCTCATTGTTTATCTCTTGTAGGCCGAGCTTAATGGCAAAGAATCCCAAGTCGCCGACCTTCAAGAAAATATCAAGACTCAGCAGGCAGAAACCTCCAAGGCCAAAAAATGAACTGACCACTGCTTTAGCAGATATAGATAGGCTGAAGGAAGACTTCAAAGCTGATCAAGCAGGCAGGGAAACAGAGAAGTCAACCATGTTAAAGAGAGAAGAGGATGCTGAAGCGGCTCTTAAGCCGGTAGCTGAAGAGCTCGTCGGCTTAAAACATCAAGTCAACGCCATGACTGCTGCCATCTTTGGTAAGTAACTTCATCTCAATATTTTCTTTGAATGCTTTTTAATCAACATTCATCTGGCTTATATGTTTTTCTTGATGATGCAGGCTCCAGAGTTGCCCACCATGGCACAGACATGCACAAAAAATTAAAAGCTGCCTACATGCTCATAGAGCAGTTATACACGGGCACACAATGAGCCATCTACACAGCTGCTCACAAGAAGCAGCCTCCAACCCTCATCAAGGATACATAATAGAAGCTATATGTACTGCCCCTGCGGATTGAAGAATTGAAGAAATCAGCTGCAAGAGCAGGTGCACTCACCGCGCTAACCCGGGCCAAAGCATGGCAAGCTGATCTTGAGCCAGCAGACTTGGCAAACGGCCGCCCGAGCATAAAAGAAGACGAGTCACCCTTCAGCATAGAAGACTTTGCCACAATTGCAAGGGAAATCCGTCCTCTGGCCAGTAAGCTAGCTGAAGATACCAATCATGCACATTATCGGCCGGTTTACGACGCCGAGAACAAGAAGGTCAAGGCGCTGGTTCATGATTCACAAGACCTGACTCCTCTGATCCGTAAGCATACTTTTGCCCTTGATGTTGACCTATCAACACTTATAAGTGTTGAAGCTGTATTCAAAGCTTTGACTGGGATCAACTGGGCAACCACTGATTTCCAGCCATTGGGTGAAGAGGAGCAGTATGAACCAGTGCTGGATGATCCACAATCTTCAACTCGTCAAGGCCAAGATCAGTAAGCCAGAGGCCGGCTTAGCATCTACTTTCTATGAAATTGTCAAAGCAATTATTCTTTTGGGCCATCAGCTGCCTTGTAATAGGCTAGCTGTCAAACAATTGATCTGTCATGCCATCGTGCATGTTTACTTGCAAA
Organism: Triticum aestivum; assembly: GCF_018294505.1. Classification (NCBI taxonomy): domain Eukaryota; kingdom Viridiplantae; phylum Streptophyta; class Magnoliopsida; order Poales; family Poaceae; genus Triticum; species Triticum aestivum. The sequence continues at coordinate 56,978,268 of NC_057804.1, forward strand.
ACTCTTTAATGAGTTGTATTGATCTCCTTTGATGATCTAATTATTAAAGCTCATAGTCATTATCAACTTTTCCTAAGCATATTGTCATATACCCTGCATACAAACAGAGCACAAGTACCTTGGCGGTTTACCCCAAGGCGGGTCAAAAAGCCCCATAGAACAAATCACTGGTGACTATATCGTCCAGAACCAGGGCCAGTTTAACAAAACCTCGTATAAATATAACACAGTAAATATCATACCTGTGATACTTGTGTGTATTACCGGCTTACAAGGCCAAATGCAATAAGGGTAACAATCCCAATACAGAGCGCCGCCGGCTTACAACACCTCGGACAGACTTCCATGAATCATACACTGGCGACTCAACGTCCAAAGCGAGGCCGGGTTATAAAAACACCGGATTTTATCAAATCAAGATCAAGGTATCATGGCCTGAATCAAATTTCGACCATATATCAATATGGCACAAATATATAAGTCATCCAAAATATTCAAAGGCAAGAGGAAGTAGAAAAAATCAAGGCATTCAAAGGCTGCCAGGCCTCAACATCAAGTGCTATTCAAGGGCTACACAGCCACTGAGTTATTCCTTAATTCAAACCTCTAAGATGGTCCTCACATGACCAAATCGCCATTTTAACTTTGACAAGTTCAGGGTCTTTTTTTTAAAGATTAACTTTCAAGCATACGGCGAGTCATTCCAGGATTACCTGGTCGGGGTGGCAAACTTACACAGGCAGGATAACCCGGTTTGTTGGTGAATACACCTGGAGACCAAGCCTATTACTAGGGAGAACAATGCTTTTGTTTACTTAACAAAAAGCCCCCAAGTAATATTATGATCCAGGCATACAAGTCGGATCAATAGGGTAGTCATAGCTATGCTCAATGAGCAGGAAGCCCCCTAGTTTTTGTAATCAAGGCGTACAAGCAAATCAAAAGGGTCATAGCTATGCTCAATGAGCAGGAAGCCCCCAAGTGACCTTATGAAGTAAATAAAGACTCAGATTCTCATAAATGAAATGACAGAGGCCCTGAATCATCAGGGATGCCAGCTTTATTATACTTATCATAATATATACATTGATAAAAGTATGTACATCATAAGAGCCAGTGGCTCAGGTGTAATAAGGCCGAAGATGAGCAATATTCCACGGCCTGTGGGTCTCCTCCTCCGACGTGTGTGAGTCCTTGTGGTCTCGAACATCGATAAGGTAGTATGACCCATTGTTCAGATTTTTGCTGACCGCAAAGGGCCCTTCCCAAGGTGGGGATAACTTGTGCATGTCAGTTTGATCCTGGATGAGCCGGAGCACCAAATCTCCTTCTTGAAAGGTCCTGGTTTGAACCCGACGGCTGTGATAACAACGTAGATCTTGCTGGTAAATCACCGAACGAGCTGCCGCAAGGTCACGCTCTTCATCTAACAGGTTAATAGCATCCTGATGTGCTGTCTCATTATCAGCTTCAACATAAGCCGCCACACGAGGCGAATCGTGATGTATGTCACTAGGGAGAACCGCCTCAGCTCCATAAACCATGAAGAAAGGTGTGTAACCCGTAGATCTGTTGGGGGTGGTATTGATACTCCAAAGCACTGAGGGCAACTCCTCCACCAAACAACCTGGCGTCTTCTGCAAAGGGACCATAAGCCGGGGCTTGATACCTCTCAATATTTCTTGATTAGCTCGCTCAGCTTGGCCATTAGACTGGGGGTGAGCCACCGATGATACAGCAAGCCGGATATGCTCTTGTTGATAGAATTCTTTCATTGCCCCTTTAGACAGATTAGTACCATTATCAATGATGATACTATGAGGATATCCAGAATGAAAGATCACTTTTTTGATGAATTGAACCGATGTGGCTGCATCACATTTGCTGACCGGCTCAGCCTCAACCCACTTTGTAAATTTGTCAACTCCCACCAAGAGATGAGTCTTTTTATACTTGGACCTTTTGAAAGGCCCAACCATATCCAGCCCCCAGACGGCAAACGTCCAAGTAACTGGAATCATCTTCAATTCTTGAGCCAGCACATGAGCTCGTCTTAAATTTTTTGACAACCATCACACTTACTGACCAAATCCTCTCCATCAGCATGAGCCGTTAGCCAATAAAACCCATGGAGAAAAGCCTTAGCAACGAGAGACTTTGAGCCGACATGATGACCGCAATCTCCTTCATGAATCTCCCTTAAAATTTCACGGCCCTCCTCAGGAGAAACGCATTGTTGAAACACCCCTGTAACACTGCATCTGTGAAGCTCACCATTGACAATAATCATTGACTTAGACCTCCGGGTTATATGCTTGGCCAAAGTTTCATCCTCAGGTAACTCGCCCCGGGTCATATAAGCCAAATATGGAATAGTCCAATCAGGGGTAACATGAAGAGCCACCACCGACTGTGCTTCCAGGTCAGGAACTGCCAAGTCCTCCTCTGTAGGCAACTTCACTAATGGGTTATGCAAAACATCAAGGAAAACATTAGGGGGGGCCGGCTTATGCTGAGACCCCAGCCGACTTAATGCATCAGCAGCCTCATTTTTTCTGCGATCAACATGCTCCACTTGACAACCCTTGAAGTGACCAGCAATAGTATCAACCTCTCGAATGATAAGCCGCCATGAGTGGATCCTTTGAATGCCAAGTCCCTAATACTTGCTGAGCCACCAAGTCTGAGTCGCCAAAGCATCTTACCCAGCTTAGATTCATCTCTTTAGCCATCCGAAGACCATGGAGTAAGGCTTCATACTCAGCTGCATTGTTAGTACAAGGGAACATCAACCTTAAAACATAAAAAATTTATCACCTCGTTGGGAAGTCAATATAACTCCAGCCCTCGAGCCCTCCAATTGCCTGGACCCATCAAAATGAATAGTCCAATATGTATTGTCTGGCTTATCCTCAGGCATCTGCAGCTCTGTCCAATCATTTATAAAGTCCACAAGTGCTTGAGATTTTATAGCCGTCCGAGGTGCATACTTCAAGCCATGAGGTCCAAGCTCAATGGCCCACTTAGCTACCCGACTTGTGGCTTCTCTGTTTTGAATAATATCCCCCAATGGAGCAGAGCTAACCATAGTGATGGGATGACCCAGGAAATACTGCTTCCACTTGCGACTAGCCATGAACACATTGTAAACCAGCTTCTGCTAATGTGGGTATCTCTACTTAGACTCAATGAGCACCTCACTGGCATAATAAACCAGCCTTTGAACCAGATACTCCTTGCCTGACTCCTTCCTTTCAACCACAACTGCCACACTGATAGCCCTGTTGTTTGTAGTCACATGTAACAACAATGGCTCCTTCTCAATAGGAGCTGCAAGAATCGGTGGCTCAGCTAGTTGCTTCTTAAGTGCTTGAAACGCCTCATTATAGCAGCATCGCTCCAGACAAAGTCATCTGTCTTTTTCATCATCTGATACAAAGGGATAGCCTTCTCTCCCAGGCGACTTATGAATCGGCTCAAAGCCACGATACGACCCGCCAAACACTGGACGTCATTGATACACGCCGGCTTGGACAAAGAGGTGATAGCCTTGATCTTCTCCGGGTTAGCTTCAATGCCCCTCTCAGAAACTAAGAAACCCAATAACTTTCCTGCTGGCACACCAAAAACACACTTGGTCGGGTTAAGCATCATTTTATAGACCCAGAGATTGTCAAAGGTATCTTTCAGATCCTCAATCAAGGTCTCCTTCCTGGATTTCACAACAATATCATCCACATAAGCATGAACATTGCGCCCAATATGGCCATGGAGGCAATTCTTAACACACCGTTGGTAAGTCGCCTGGGCACACTTGAGCCCAAAAGGCATAGACACATGGCAGAAGGTTCCAAAAGGAGTGATGAAAAATGTCTTCTCCTGGTCCTTAACTGCCATTTTGATCTGATGATAACCAGAGTAAGCATCAACAAGCTCAAACGCTCACAACCCACCGTAGCATCAATACTCTGATCAATACGCGGTAGAGCAAAAGGATCAGCTGGACAGGCCTTATTATGGTCTGTATAATCCACACACATACACCAAGTGCCATTTTTCTTAAGTACTAGCACCGGGTTAGCCAACCACTCAGGATGAAAAACTTCAATGATGAACCCCGCCGCCAAGAGCAGGGCCACCTCTTCACCAATTGCCTTGCGCCTTTCCTCGTTAAACCAACGAAGAAACTGCTTGACCAACTAAAACTTGGGATCCACATTAAGAGTGTGCTTAGCGAGTTCCCTCGGTACACCTGGCATGTCAGAAGGCTTCCATGCAAAGATGTCCCGGTTCTCACGGATGAACTCGATGAGCGTGCTTTCCTATTTTGGATCCATATTAGCACTGATGTTGAACTATTTTGATGAATAGCCAGGAACAAAATCAACCATCTTAGTATCATCTGCCGACTTAAACTTAATTAAGGGCTTATTCTCTGTGGTTGGCTTCTTCAAAGGCGTCATATCTGCCAGGTCAACATTATCTTTATAAAACTTCAACTCCTTAGTGGCACAAGCCGACTCAGCATAAGCAGCATCACCCTCTTCACAATCCAGTTCTACTACCATGCACCGTGATGGTGCTCTTATGACCCGACATCTTGAGCTGCAAATAAACATAACACGACCGTGCCATAAACTTGGCATAAGCCAGCCGCCCGAACAAAGCATGGTACGAGCTCTTGATTTTCACCACCTCAAAGGTTAACTTCTCAGCTCTGGAATCATTGCCATCTCCAAAAGGCACTTCTAGTGTTATCCTTCCCACTGGATATGCTGACTTACCAGGCACCACCCCATGAAAAACAGTAGAAGACGGCTTAAGATCCTTGTCGGTCAAATTCATACGACAAAAGGTCTCATAGTAAAGGATATTGATATTGTTGCCTCCATCCATGAGCACCTTCGTGAGCTTATATCCTCCTACCTGTGGAGCAACCACCAATGCCAACTGACCTGGGTTGTCAACCCGGGGCGGGTGATCACCTTAAGTAACGAGGCACCGCCGGCTCAACAGAGTTCACCGCCCGCTTATGCATTTTCTGATCTCGCTTGCATAGACTTGTGGTGGACACATGATACTGACCACCATTCAGCTGCTTTGGGTTACTCTGATAGCCAGACTACTGCTGTTGATTACCTTGACCAGATTGCTGATTAAAACCACCATGATTACCTTGGCTTTGAAAACCAGAGCTTGAGCCACCACCTCCAAATCCAGACCCATGAGAACCGGAACCTGAACTGCCATTTGGGCCATGATTGTTCTGAAAAAAGTTAGAATTTCTGTACTCCCTCATAATGAAGCAATCCTTCCACAGATGACTGGCCGGCTTATCCTGGGTCCAATGCTTTGGACAAGGCCGATTCATCATGGCTTCAAGGTGGAACTTTGGCCCTCCAAACTGGGGTGCTTGAGCTTTCCCCTTACGACGTTGGTTATTATTTTGCATGCTGGTGTTAGCCACAATATATAAACCGTCGTCCGCCTTACACTTACCATTACCATCCTTGACCCACCGTGTTGTGATGTCCCTTTGTATTGCCACTCTTCTTCCCCTTCCCATTCTTCTCATCATCAGACTCGGGATCTTTAGTGCTATCAGAGTCGGCATACTTGACGAGAGCCGCCATGAGCCCCCCCATATCATTGCAATGACGCTTAAGCCGCCCCAAATTCTGCTTAAGGGGAAGGAAGCGACAATTCTTCTCCAACATCAGGACTGCTGAACCGGCATTGATACTGTCCAAAGAGTGTATAACAGCTGAAATCCGGCGCACCCAATTGGTTGTTGATTCACCTTTACCTTGGACGCAAGAATCCAAATCCAGAATTGACATAGGCTGCTTGCATGTATCTTTAAAATTTGAATAAAACGCCTTTTCAACTCTGCCCATGATCCAATGGAGATAGCGGGCAAGCTTTTCAACCAAGTACGAGCTGGCCCGTCCAACATCATGGTAAAATACTTAGCACATGCCGCATCATTGACATCCAGCATCTCCATAGCCATCTCATAGCTCTCAAGCCACGCCTCTGGGGTTGATCCGCCATGTAGTTAGGCACCTCACGGGGGCACTTGAAATCCTTAGGCAAGCGCTCATTGTGAAGAGCCGGCACTAAACACGGCACCCCCAAGGTTCTAGAGGTCACCCCTGCCTCCATGGACACCGAAGGATAAACCGGAGATTGTTGTTGAGCCGCCAACTAAGCCGCTAGCTCCGCCTCACGCCGTGCTCTACCCTGGTCTACCAAAGCCTGTGCATCATTACCAGCACGTGGCGGGTTAGGCCTATGAGACTGATTGCGGTGCTCTTCACTGCTTGACACGGCCGGTTCATCAATATGTCTGTTATAACTCCTGCTTGGACGTGGTGTTGAGTGGATACGATCACGACTGTATGAATAAGCCGCCTGTTGGGCCACAGCCGTCTAAAGAAGTTCTCTGACTCGCCGTATTTCCATTGCTGCTGGCAACTCATCCTAAGCTGGGAGAGCCACCAGCCAAGTAGCCGCAGCGATCATGTTATCCAAGGGGTTAGAAAAATGCCCCGGAGGCATTGGAACATGCTGAGGAGGGGTCAAGTTCAAACGTGGGGGGTCTGTAGCACGTGGCTGAACCGGTTCACCAGTCGCCGGCGCCTCAACGGCCCTATCCACACCAGGCGGGTTAGTGGTTCCTGCCCCATGCGTGTTGAAAAGGTTCCTCGCATCGTAAGTCGGGGGCAGCCTGCTCACATGTCTTTTGTTGAAGACAATGTTTGATGCGTCCCGGTCCAGGCTTAAGCAGAAGCTCTCTGCCTGAAGCCGTCTTGCCTCCCTCTGCAAGGTAATTGATCTCGCTCCGTTGCCATCCGGGTGTTCTCCGTGTTTAGCTCCTCCTTGGCTTGTGCTATCTCATCACGCAATTTTGCGACCTCCACGTTATGCTGAGTTTGATTTGCCGGGTTAACCTCCGCCGTCAACAACGTTGTCAGAGCATCCAACAAATCAGACAAGACTTGAGCCGGCGGGTGCACAGGGCCTCCTGCCCCGGCAGCCGTCGCTGTCGCTGACCCGGAGATCATTGCTATTGCAGTCATAGAATCCTTCCATGACTGTGTACCAGCCATGAAGATCGTGACCCGGTGTGGTGCCTCGTAGGGGTCCGGAATACTGTCACCATCGGAACAGCCCCCAAGCCCGCCATCCTAAACCTGATAGATGGAATTGGTCTTGCCAGTAGAGGACTCGTCGCCTAAGTAGACAACCATACCACCAGATTCCGATCCTCCGTCTAGCTCCCCTCCATGAATGAAACCAACAAAGACATGCTTCGGGGCGGCCTTAACCTTGGCGGGTCGCGCGCGCCGAGCCAACTCGACATGTCGGCGCAGATGTCCGGCTCAGCTTCCGACCCACCAATCTTGCCAATGAAGACGTGGATTCCGCCAAGGGGACCCGGTACCCGTACTTGATTGAGCCGGCCTCGGGGCCCCAGCCCTCATCGTTGATGTAGATCTTTCCACGATGACTCTTGGTCATCCGGCCCACAACGTACCCTTTGAGCCCTGCGAAGCTGCCCTTCAAGAACTCGAAACCACCGTGCGCTGGCCCCACGATGGGCGCCAACTGTCGTGGAATTGTCACGTCAGATGCCCTAACATGAGGACTTAGGTGTGGAGCCATCACAATGTAGTTAGCTTGAAGGGGTTAAAATGGGACAAGGGACACATAGAGTTTATACTGGTTCAGCCCCTCACGGTGGAGGTAAAGGCCTACTCTAGTTTAGGGTTGTATTGCTTGGGCTTCGATTACCAAGGAGCGAATACGCTTGACCTAGTTCTCGATCTCTTCTTTCTTGCCCTAAACCGCCGCCGGGTCACCCCTTTATATACATAGGCTGATGCCCGGCGCCCTACAGAGTCCCGGCCGGCTCATACACAACGTGTCCGGCTCGGTGACAGAATCTACACTTTTCTTAACGTACAAGTTAACATATGGTGGTTTACACCCGTTGGCCTCAAGTCGGCTTTGGGTCTTGGGCCTTCAGTAAGCTTGCTTCGTGAACCGCCATCTTCATGGGCCTTGTCATTACGAACCGCCAGTGGTATGACCCGGCCCCTCCTGGGCGGGTTATACCCAATAGTTATATCCCCAACAGATCGCGAAGAGTATGAATACATCAACTGCGTGATAAACGCTTCCGCTTAACGGTCTACGAGGGTACATAGAAACACTCTATCCTCTCGTAGCTATGTATCTCCATGGATAGATCTTGCGTGTGTGTAAATTTTTGTTTTGTTTTCCATGCAATGTTCCCTACAATACCGTCTAATCCAATTTGACTACCATCACATTCAAGCTCAAAGATCTTATTAAAATCAAGATATTGAAGCAAAGGAGCATGTGTTAACTTATCTTTCAATATCGTGAAGGTTTCTTTCTGTGCAGTAGGCCAAACAAATGAGTATCTTTTTTTTCTAAACTCATTGAGAGGTGCAACAATGATGCTGAAATCTTTCACAAAAAGCCTATAAAATCCAACGAGTCCAAGAAAACTCCACACTTATGTGACCGTTTTGTGTTGCGGCCAATTCTCAATCGCTAATCGCTTCGATCTTGGCTTTATCAACTTCAATTTTCCGTGAGCCATGCCAGTATTCAGTCGGTGCAAAAGGTGCACTTTCCAAGCTTACCAAACAAATGTGCATCGCGTCGAGCAATAAAAACATCACGTAAATGATCCAAGTGTTCCTTCAAAGATTTGCTATAAATCAGTATGTCATCAAAATAGGCTATCACAAACCGTTTAACAAAGGCACGTAAAACTTTATTCATTAATCTCATGAAAGTGCGAGGTGCATTAGTTAACCCGAAAGGCGGGGGTGTGGTTGTGGGGTGATACAAATGGGTATGCCCGGTCACTTCCAGCCGACACGCCCAGACGCGTCACATGCGTATAGGGAGACAAATTAGACAACTCCCGTTGTAAATACTCGACATGGCCAATGCTTCACGCTGGACAACTGCCCCAATTATCGCATCATCCACAGTGATCCAAACGAGTTTTTTTTGCGGGTGGATCCAAATGAGGTTAACTAAGTTGTTTTTAGAAGAAAGCTACCTCTTGCAAGTTAACCGGTCTCTTCCCTACAAAAAATTGAAGAAATGAGGAAAAGAGAAGAGAGAGAAAAAAAAGAAAGAAATAATGAACCGGTGAAAGATGGTGAAAAATGCATGAACAGAAGAGTGAGGGGGGAGGAAAAGATAGTCATTGATAAAGTACTATTGTCTATCTTGATGCATGTAGATCTCACTGGCAACCTCATCTACCTGGATGGGCGTGAGGCAGCACCAACATGACGCCTCCATGGTTCATGCCCTAATGAGCATTTCTAGAGACGCATGAGACCATATTTCTTGGATGTTGTTAGGAAATTCCGGTTCCGATAGGAGTAGTGGTACAAACATCGCTCTCGGGATTGGGCATTTCACGCGATCCACCGGAAACCACGGCAACACGTCGTCACGACTCCACGAGACCAGCACGCACGACTTCACGAGACACAAAGATCTCTCCCGTCCTCTGCCAAACCCGAGACCTCGACGAACCCGGTCTTCAAGCACCGCTCTCCGTACCATAGAGCACAGAATCCTCTCCCCGCCTTCGCAGCTCCCGTAGACCCAGTCCACCCAGCCGCAGCTCCCTCCTCCGTTACTGAGTAGCGCACCCGTGAGACGTTACTCGTCCCCTAGGCTAGGCGGCCTCCACCCTCCAGAACCCCCACCCCACCCCCCCACCGCCGTCCCCCACCGCCACCAGCCGCTCTGCCGAATCGAAGTCCGCGCCGCACCAACCACCGCCCGCCCCTCCCCAGATCTAGCCCCCCATCCAACCTACGTGTTGCCCCTCGATTCGGCGCGCCCCTGACCCGGCCTCGTGCCCGGAGCATGCCACGCGCGGCCTCAAATCTGCCAGATTCCATCACCTAGCTCCCGGTAGCAGCAGCAGCACCACCACCAGCCGCGAGCCGGCCGGCGGGCGCGATGCAGGCGCGGGTGGCGTCCATGGAGGACATGAAGGAGGCGAGGCTGGGGGCGCCGGGGCAGGGCGGCGGGAGGGTGTTCCCCACCGGGATGCTCAAGGTCTTCCTCGGCTTCCTGCTGCTCGGCGTCGGCCTCTCCGCGGCCGGCATGTACATGGCGCGCCACACGCTGGCGGCCGCCGCGCCGGCCATCTTCCGCCCCTGCCTCGGGGCCTCCGCCGGCGCGGGGGAGGAGCAGCCGCTGGAGGGGCTCGAGCGCTGGACCCGCGCCCCCTCGCGCGCGCGCCACGCGATGACGGACGAGGAGCTGCTCTGGCGCGCGTCCTTCGCGCCGCGGGTCCGCCCCTACCCGTTCCGCCGCGTGCCCAAGGTCGCCTTCATGTTCCTCACGCGCGGCCCGCTCCCGCTCGCGCCGCTCTGGGAGCGCTTCTTCCGGGGACACGAGGGCCGCTACTCCGTCTACGTCCACGCCCTGCCCTCCTACCGCGCCAACTTCACCAAAGACTCCGTCTTCTACCACCGGCAAATCCCCAGTAAGGTTAGTTAGCTCCCCTCTCGCGTGCTCGACCTCGCCTCCTCATGCCGTAGTAGACCAGTAGTGTGATCGCATACTCAACTTAGCAAGACACCGTTCCAGTGTGATAGGTGGCCTGCCTACTCATGCTGATCCAGTGATACCAACAGCAAACCATATTCAATCGTAGTGCCAACTGCCAAGATTGTACCACATTGAGCTGTACTGTACTGTAGTGTTACTCCACGACTTCATATGTGATACTATGACAGACTTGTAACTGAATCCCAACGTTTCAGCCATTACACTGAGCTGTGGTTCTACTTACTAGTTACTACAGTAAGGAACCTATGATCAATTCACATGTCGCCTGCCAGCTTGGGTGATTAAAACAGTTGTTGACAGTGAAAATTTCTGAACTTCCTTTGTTACATTTGTTTTTTAAATATACAAAAGAACTGTGCATTTTTGCATTTAAGGAGAAAATGTAGGTACAGCGAGGTACCTTCGTGAGTATGGACCACCATTATAACGAAAACTCGGAAAGTTTAGTCGGTGTATGGTGTTGATTGATAGCCCTGATAGGTCTGGATTACGGTACTGTATTTATGTACCTTTTGGAGTTAACTTTAGGCCTACATGATGTGATCCACCTGTTACTAACTATATTACTCTGGGGCAAGATTCTTAAAATCAGTAACTGGTAGTAGTATGCATTCTGTCACCCATATATCTAGTAGCCACCGCGCCCTAACTGGAACTTGTACTATAATAGGTAGAGTCAGAGAACTCTAGAACAGGCATAGCTAGGGCTCTAACCAGAACTTATAACCCATTCCTTGTATGCGGCAGCGTATGGCCTAGTAGAGCCATTTTCTAGACAGTCTGTCAGGAGAGAAACATTTCCAGCTTGACCACAACCCAAGCAGGTCTGCAATTGGTCAGACTTGTCTCTGTCTTCTTTCACCGAGAACAACCTATGACTTCTCCTTTCAGGATTTCCGCATATCAAGTAGTAATTTGGCAACACACCCATGCAGGAAGACTAAAAGCAAATCTTTACCTTCCCTGTTGTGTTCAGAACTTGAGATGACCGTGTACCTGAAATTAATGTGTGATCTGTTTGGTGCTCACAGGTTGCGGAATGGGGTCAGATGACCATGTGTGATGCTGAGAGACGCCTGCTGGCAAATGCTTTGCTGGATATATCTAATGAGTGGTTTGTGCTTGTGTCCGAGTCATGCATTCCCATATTTGATTTCAACACCACATACGAATACTTTCAGAATTCAAGCCAAAGCTTTGTCATGGTGTTTGATGATCCTGGGCCATATGGACGGGGCCGATATAATTATAACATGACCCCTGAGGTTGAGCTCGAACAATGGCGCAAAGGCTCGCAATGGTTTGAAGTAGACAGAGATCTTGGCATCGAGATCATCAGAGACACACGCTATTACCCGAAATTCAAGGAGTTCTGCAGGCCTCATTGTTATGTCGACGAACACTATTTCCCTACAATGCTCACGATTGAAGCCCCACAAAGCCTTGCTAACAGAAGTGTCACTTGGGTAGACTGGTCGAGAGGCGGTGCACATCCAGCCACGTTTGGTAGGGGTGATATCACTGAGGAATTCCTGAGAAGAGTTCAAACGGGACGGACTTGTTTATACAATAATCAAAATTCGACAACATGCTTCCTGTTTGCTCGGAAGTTCGCACCAAGCGCGCTGCAGCCATTGTTAGTGCTAGCGCCCACTGTGCTGGGTTATGGTTGATGTATGCTTTTAACAGGTGCCCCCCTGTAAGTTTTGATACTAGATCATAGGTAGGTTTACATGTGTGGAGGCATGGGCTTATTTCGATGGATGACAACCTGTACTCTGCCCACATCATTATACACAAATTTGTACTATTATTTTGTACAGTATGTATATTTTGTGTTAATCAGAATGTATTACCAGACATTATGTTGGAAAAATGTGGAGATAAAGGCAACACAAATAATTCAAACACGTGGCCCAAAAATAAAAATAAAATGCAGATACCAGGAAAGCAAAAATGTTAATGGAAGAATGTTTACATATATAAACAGTTCTGTATGTTGTCAGATTTGCCCCTGTCTGTTTCCATCCAGAGAAAAATCTGTGGCCTTGGTCCATTCCAGGGTTTCAACATCTAGCAACCTGGTAACGCTTCCATTTAGGAATTAAGAGAGCACACAGGAGAGCAAACTCATCTCGCCCCATGGCTCAGCCTCCAGGTAAACTGATGGACACGATCAGAAGGCCGGTCGCAGCAGCTTCATCTCTTCATCATTCAGCGGCGAAGCATCTGGCCACCTTGGCCCAGAGGAACGGAGTTAACAGGAGGTTCCTCCTCACTCTGCTGGCATCCGCCGCAGCCATACCTGAGGCCGGTGAATCAAGAAAGGCCCTATTGCAAGGTACGCAAGCATCTGGGATTTTCCGGGTTTATTGCATCTGATGTTTGCAGTCGGTTTGCTGTTCACCTTGGATAGATAAATAGTTGTGCCTGCATTTGTAGATTATGTGAAGAGATCAAAGGAAAACAAAGAAAAGAATGACAAGGAGGTATGTGGCCTTCCTTGAACTGTTTCCTTGATATCCCATCATTGCTAATGGAAGAAGCCTTTTATTTTTGTTTCGAGTCAATCTATATGCATTTCTTTATGAAATCATGAGCCTTTTTTCAACCCTTTGTCCCGAAATACTTGTCGGAGAAATAAATGCATCTAGATGTATTTTAGTTCTAGATACATCTATTTTTATACATTTCTAAGTATTTCTGGATGGAGGGAGTACTAATTTGGGTCCATATGCTCTCAATTTCATTACTTCGGTTGCTTTATACTTGGTGTCCCTTTGCTTTTTCATTTTTCACGAAAAACTTGAGGATGGTTTGACCTGTGCTGTAATTTTCTACCCTTGTCGTACATGTTCCAGTTTGTTGGTTTTGCAGTAGATGTCTCTGATTTAAATAGGGGACCTTGTGCCACCTGCAAACCATCATACTAGTTTAAGTCTCAAGTGAAATCAGCTGCAGGCCTCTTCAGAATGTTGTCAATTTTATCACTATAAGTTTACTGGACTAACAGATTGACCGAGGAGATTTTACACCGTGGTTGCAACTAATTGTGCTGCTGTTTTCTCATATATTCCAGAGGCGGGACGCCGTTTACAAAAGGAATTACAAGGACTATTTCGGTTTCATGGAAGGCCCGGTCAGAGAGAAGCCAGCGGAAGATCTCACGGAGTCGGAGAAAGGGATTCTCGCGTGGCTGGACAAGAACAAGTAGCTAGTGTTGAACATGGGAGGAGCACGCCAACCAAATAGCTGATACAGCTTTCTCTGTAGGAAAATTCCTTCCGCGGTGAAGTTCTCAATGAGTTAATAAGCTTAGCATATAGCACCTCACTTGCCTCTTAAACCTGGTGCAACTTGTTCTGTTTCATCATTGTCATCTCATCTGTGCAGTAGCACAAATCTTTGCTTGATCTGACAGTATGTTACATTTTTGTAAAATCAGAAAAAAAACATAAAATGGATACCATTTATATATACATTTGTACTATTATTTTGTACAGTTACCTGACAGTGGACAAGAGAACTTTTCTCTTGCTCTGTACATTTTCTTTTTTAATCAGAATGTATTACTAGAAATTTGTTGCGGAAATGTCGAGATAAAGGCAAGAGAAGTAATTCAAATATGTGGTCTAAGAAAAATAAAAATAAAATGCAGATACCAGAAAGGCAAAAAATGTTAAATGGAAGAAGGTATAAATATCAAACAGGCTGAGGTGTGACTTGTCCAAAACCCAAGCAGGACTGCATATTGTCTTTTTTTTGGAAACAGAGGACTGCATATTGTCAGATTTGCCCCTGTGTGTTTCCATCCAGAGAAAAACCTGTGGCCTTGGTCCATTCCAGGATTTCATCATATCATATCAAGTAGCAGCAACCTGGCGACGCTTCCATGTAGGAAATCAAGAGAGCAAACTCATCTCATCCCATGGCTCAGCCTCCAGGTAAGCTGATGGACACAATCAGAAGGCCGGTCACAGCAGCTTCATCTCTTGGCCAATCAGCGGCAAATCATCTCCAGCCACTGGTCACATTGGCTCAGAGGAATGGAGTTAACAGGAGGTGCCTCCTCACTCTGCTGGCATCCGCCGCAGCCATACCCGAGGCCAGTGAATCAAGAAAGGCGCTATTGCAAGGTATGTAAGCATCTGGTCCAATTTTCAGGGTCTAGTATTTGTGGTCAGTTTGCTGTTCACGTATGATTCTGCCTGCATATGTGTAGATTATGTGAAGAGGTCAAAGGAAAACAAAGAGAAGAATGACAAGGAGGTATGTGTGGCCTTCCTTCAATTGTTTCTGTGGTATCCCATCATGTCTAATGGAAGAAGCCTTTTGCTTTTGTTATGCATTTCAGTGTTAAATCATGAGTCTTTTTTTCCAACTACTCACTTGGGTCCATATGGTCCTAATTTCATCGCTTCAGTTGCTTTACGCCTATTGTCCCTTTGCTTTTCCATTTTTCGTGAAAAACTTGAGGAAGTTTGACGTGTGCTGTGACTTTCTACCCTTTGTCGTAGTACATGTTCCAGTTTGTTGGTTTTGCAGTAGATGTCTCTGATTTAAATAGGGAACCTTGTGCCATCTGCAAACCCAGACTACACTGTTAAAACACGAATATCATACGGAGTACTAGTTTAATTATCAGGTGAATTCAGCTGCAGCCTCTTTAGAATGTTGTTAATTTTATCACTATAAGTTCACTGGAGCAACAGATTGATCAACAAGAGCTTCTACGCCGTGGTTGCAATTAACTATGTTCTGCTGTTTTCTCATATGTTCCAGAGGCTGGACGACTTTTACAAGAGGAATTACAAGGATTATTTCGGTTTCATGGAAGGCTCGGTTAGAGAGAAGCCAGCGGAGGAGCTCACGGAGTCGGAGAAAGGAATTCTTGCGTGGCTTGACAAGAACAAGTAGCCAGCTGCATGAGAGGAGAACCACGCCAACCACCAAATAGCTGAAACACCTTTTGTATAGGAAAACTCCTTCCACGGTGAAGTTCAGCTTATCATGCGTGTAGTAGCACAAATCTTTGCTTGATCTCATATTATGTTTCATTTTTTGCAAAATCAGAGATTTTTGAAAGTTTTAGAATTCAGGACAGGGAAAATAAAAAATTATCCCATCCCAAATTCCCAATCCACATACATTGTTGTCGTGCCCTCGGAAAAATATGGCTCCTTCTCCTCGGACGGGACGGCAGGGTCAGGTATGATATTAAGAAGGAATGACGGGAGCGTAATCTTTGCTGCATACCGTCATTTACTCGTTTGTAATGATGCTCTTGAAGCCGAGCTCCATGCAATCAGTGGTGATTCAATCGGATTTCTCAACAGCCTATCGTCGTTATCTGAGGCCCTGGATCGGTTAGCTTATGGTCATCTTATTTTAGAGATCGGAGTCTTATGGTCAGTACGGAGTTTGTTCCTATGAAAATTTCTAGGGACCAGAACAGAGTGGCAGTGTCTATAGCACCGCTTGTTTAACTTTGGAATAAAACTCCCCTTTTCCTCACAAAAATAAAAAATAAAATAAATGAAACCAGCGCAAGGGGATTATATATTACTCCCTCCTTCCCGATTTATATGGCTTATCTAAAAATAATTGGCTTCTCATTTTATAAGTCTTAATTTGATTGTTCCTCGTCACATGCTCAGATTTTAAGGTGCATTAATTCATTGCATGCAAGGATTATGAGAAACTTGACCAATGCATTTACTTTATGCATGCATGCATTGCAATTAATGCATTGATAAACACATTTCTTTAAGAAAAATGAACGCATTAATTGAGTGCTTTTACAAACCACGAAAATTATTCCACCACTCATCATCTATCTTGGTTGGTGAGATTTTTTGAATTGAGCCCTATAAATCGAAAAGAAGGTAGTTATAAAAGTAAAAATAGGAGAGGAAAATATACTGATTTGAAGAAAGGGGATTATATATTAACGGAAATGTTAACGCCCACACGTGTGGGCGCTGTCCAACTCGCCCACACGTCTGAATCATCGTTCACTGTCTTTTGCACGAATCTTGACACGAAAAGGTGGATTTGGTGTGCCACGTAGGACGGGGCTGGTGTGTGGGCGTTGGAGAGTTTGCCCACACACCCGCACCACGCTGTTTGCCAGCTGAGTTGTGTGGGCAAACTGCTTTTCACCCACACAGCCACCACCTAGGTCATGCGCGTGTGGGCGAACCGCTTTTCACACACACGACACTCCTACCTTGTGGATGGCAACTGCAGTTATGCGAACGTGGCAACTCGGTACACATATGGCAACTGAACTGCAGTTACGCGAACGTGGCAACTCGGTACACACACATGGCAACTGTGATTCTTTGCTACACGGCAACTGCAGTTGCGCGCACGTGGCAACCAGATAAACACACATGGCAACTGTGATTAATAATACATGGCAATTATGGTTGGACCACACGCGGCAACTAGATAAACACACATGGCAACTACTGTTTTGACCATATATGGCAAGTAGCTAATCACACACGGCAACTATGGTTTGATTACACGCGGCAACTATCATAAATTAGACATGGCAACTATATTTAACCAAAACAGATAGAGTTGCCATACTTTTATAACTACAGTTGCCATACCGGATAACTACATTTGCCAACCAGGATGGCAACTAAACCGTCATCCCGCGGAGTACTTAATGTAGCTGCGCTAGGACGTGTGAGCATTTTTGCTTCGTGCCACACACACGGGGTGAAGATAAGTAGTACTTGTTGGACGTGTGGCACGAAATAGCCGCGCCCACACGTGTGGGCAATTCTAATGTCCGCCCACACACAACCCGTGTGGGCTGCCTCCTGCGTACACCACACATGGTGTGTGGGCGCATGTCGTATATGCCACACGTGTGGCAGTTAGCGCGACCCTATATTAATTAGATGAGCACAAACATATACCGGAATGACTGAAGATATACTACATTGTTCTTCTCCTCGTTTCTTCTAGCTACCGCCGATGATGAAACCACCACAAGCTCTAGTAAGCACATCGTATATGCCCTGCAGCGGAGCCGGCAGATCGCCCCCGTGTATGCAGTTGGAGCGAGGTCGATGCTTGTCTCCGGCAGAGAAAACGTTGAGCAGCTCATACGGCCCCAGATAGTAGACGTTACCCTGCGTCAAACCCAGCTCCCATGCAGCATACGACGCCGCGGAATGCAGCCTGCCCAGGAAGAACACCCGGTCGTAGACGCGATCCACCACCTTGGACCACGCAAGCGACGAGAAATCCATCTGGTAGAGAGCGATGCCGGCCAGAGCATTATGAGTGATGACGAACAGGTAGAGTCCCCCGCGGGACTCCACCAGATGAGGGAACGCCAGCTCCCAGGAATCCCATGCGACCTTCGCTCCGTTGGTCTCCATCATGGTGAACGCCGGGCCCGGGAGGAAGTCGAGGACGCCGAGCTTCGAGGAGGTCACGTCGAAGTAGAACTTGCCGTCGATGGCGGCGATGCTCCGTATCTGGAATCGGTGATTGCCATGCCCGTCGCTTGATATTCTTAGGGCTTCTTTGATTCAAAAGAATTTTATAGGATTTCTGGAGGATTGAAATTCTTAGAATTTTTTTCTATGTTGGTCCTTTGATTCATAGGATTTGATCCTATAGGAATTTTTCCTATGGAATCTTCTGTACTACATTTCATAGGAAATTTAACATCCACTCGAACCTCTTTTTACAATTCCTTTGTTTTTCCCGTGGCATCAAATAATCATTGCTAATTCTATAGGATTCAAATGGGCATGCCACTTCAACCCTACACTTTTCCTATTCCTATGTTTTTAAAATCCTACGAATCAAAGAGGCCCTTACTCTTTTCCAGTTGTGTCCCTCCAAGATGTATTCTGTTCTTGTTTCTTCGTCAGGGAAGACGAGGTTTGCACACCCTCGTCTTCTTTGCCGCGTCAGGGTCGTCGGTCTTGATCTTGGTCGCCGCCGTCAGCAGATGCTGGAGCGTGCTTATGAAAACCTGGGACTCTTTTGTACTCCAACCGCCGCAGAAGAGGGCGTGTGCTTCCTTCATCAGTTCTTCCATGGATGGACCTCGGTTTGGTAATAGACACCACAAGTAATGGATGGGTGGGGTAAAGTAAACTGAGATCGATCTGATTATGTTCTATATTTGATTTGATTGTTCAGAAACAACAAAGAAAACCAACAACAGCCGGAGAGAACGAACAGAGGCGGGCTTTGATAAGTCGGGCCACGTGGGCTGCGGTGACCGTGTCGGACACCAGGTCTTGTCCTATACGAACTAGCAAGGGGCAATTCCAAATAAAAATTTACTCGCTCCTACCCATAATATAAGATTTTTTTTGACACTACGCTAGTATCAAAAAACGTCATACATTATGGAATGTAGGAGTAAAAAATAGGCAAATATCTGATGAACGTTCGCTGGTAACAAAATTTGGGGCTACGGTAACAACAAGTGGCGGAGCTAGCAAATTGTCAAAGCATGGGACTCCATAAGCTAAATTATACTCCCTCCGTCCGAAAATACTTGTCACTAAAATTAATAAAAAAAAATGCATTTAGAACTAAAATACATCTAGATACATCCCCTTTTATCCAGTTTGATGATAAGTATTTTCGGAGTGAGGGAGTATTTGGATAAACATGCTATATAAGACATTGTGATCATAGGGGAAGCTCTCTTTATCATGAAATAAAAAGATAAACATCATGTGCAATACATGCACTAATTAGAGCCTGCAGAATCAGCGTTCAAATGCACAATTTCTTGATCAAATGCAAATAATAACTCACTTAGGGCATCTCCAACGGCCGCAAAAATCCTCCCGCATTCATCCGTGCAAAGTGAGGTCAATACGCGAACACGGATATGGGGGGATGTCATCCAACACTAGCCGCATACATTTCAAACTCTTTTTCAGCAAACTGGATGAAATTCATGCAAACACGGCCGAATTTCATACAAACACGACGGATTTTAATTACATTTGGAGAAAAAAAAGACCCACCCCTAAACCTATCCTACGGCGGCGGCGCTTGGCGTCCAAGCCCGTGCCATCCTCCTTCCGCCGTCTCCATGAGCACCGGCGATAAGACCGATGAAGTGAAGGTGCGGTCTTCGGTGAGGAAGAGTAGAACACGGGAGACGGACCGGCGCACATTGGACACGAAGCCCCGTCGCCTCCTGTGGCCTACGCATCGTCGGAGGAGTCTGTGCCTTGTCCTTCGCCGGTGGGCGTGAGGTCCATGAGGGAAATGGTGGCACCGGCGCTGTCGTCGTCCCACCGGGCCGACTGATGGTTCGTCGGCGGCGCGCAGGAGGCGTAGCTGGCGTTATTCTCCTCCGCGGTCGCTGCTTCCTGGTGAGCGACAACTTGAGCACAGACGACATCATAGATGGTACGCTGCTCCGCGATAAAATTTGGGTTCACCGCGGCCATGGCTGCCATGGCCTCCTCGCTCGCGCGCTCGCCGTAGATCTGTCCCTCCACTAGCCGGTACTGCTCCAAGAGGAATAAGTTGTACCGTTGTTCCTCCTGCACTTGATGGAACGCCGACAAAGGCGTCGGCTGCACCTCCGCCATGGCAGCATTGAAGTGCGCCTGTGCCTGCTCCATGGTGAAGCCGACATGCACAGGAGGCGCGAGAGCCGGGGCGGAGTCGTCGGAGCCCATCTCTACCGTGGTGTCGTCCTCGTCGGCGGAGACTTTGGGCTAGCTGGCCGGCAAGCCGACCTCGATCCGCCTGGCACGACAACTATGCCAGGCGGCAGCAAGGGTGGACACCGTGTGCTTCATCTCCAGCGACACAGTGTCCCACGGTGCTTTCCTGCTGGCGGTCATGGCGAATGCAGTGCAAGGGAGGAGGATGTGGAGGGGCTTGTGTTGTAGTATGGAGTTAGCCGCGTGTGGACGCCTTTATATAGCAGATTCCGATGAGGCGAGGCATCTGAGTGCGTCAATGGACGATCCCGGAGTGGGTTTCTCAGCTGGCGAGACTGCTTAATGGCAGTATATGGACGGACATCGACATTGAATGGGCATGGTAGATATCCGTCTCGTCCCGTCCAATTACGCGTCTCATGCACTGACCAGGCGCGAACACCGAAGACATGTCGAGACCGGTGCTCTCGACCAGCGCCGCTTCAATGACGGAGGCAGTGAGAGGTCACGTCCGCCTTGATGTGGACCAGATCATGACCAAGGCATCCAAGAGTGAGGTTCATGCTAGCACAAATGCTAAACCATTAGAGCAACCAAAGGAAGACATGGGCAAAACCATTATCTTAGTTGGGAAGCTTTCGGTGCCTATTTTGGGAGAAATGACACATCAGATTTTCAGCTGCAACTTCCCACCTACACCCAATTAATTCTGGAAGGCTCTAGCACTTTATAGAGGCTGTAGAAGATGATCTTTGAAGTCAGCTTTCATTAAAAAAGAAAATGGTGCATCATTTGAGGTCTTGAATCAAAAGTTGTGCAAGTTTCCATGCAAGCTGTCCATGAATTAATTACAGCGCGAGGCTCAACAAGTTTGTTCCTGCTACAGCTTGGGACTCACGAATTTACTCTTCATTTTGAGTTGTTTGCACACCTAACTAGTGGGTGCTTCTACTATAAATACTCCCCAGCTGTCCCATGTGAAGGGGGGGGGTGAGATTTCTGAGTTTATGTTTGTAGAAAGCCGGTGAGGTTGTGTTGTGTTGAGAGCACTAGTATCCTTGAGTGTTAGCTCGTGTGTGTGGATTGGAGGGTCTGTCCTCCATTCATATAGGATCCTTGTGGTTCCCTCTTGTGATTATACATAGGTTCACAAGTTTCATGGTTTGGGTTGCATCCTTGTAAACCAAGCTAGTTATCTGCTGCAATATATTTGAGAGTGTTTCCTCTTGTTCTTTGCCATTTGAGAGAGAAGGTCGCTGCTCCTTGTGAGTTCTTTGGCACCGTGAAAGATCATTTCCGAGCCGTATCATCTTGGCATTAGAGCTTCAGGTTGTTCATGGTGTTGTTTTCTCTCTTGCTGATTTTGTTCTTGAGAATCTTCCATGGGTTCGAGGAGGTCCAGCAGTGTTGATGATGTGCATGGAGGTGGCCGCCTCATGGAGGAGGAGCCGCCACTTCCCGTGTATGATCCAAGCTTGCAGCCCGCTTATGTGTTGGCATTGGAGGATACACGAGAGCATGTGTTGAACAAGGTGGAGAGGCGCATATCGGCCGTGGAGACCAACCTTGGCCAGAGAATCGACTCCCTCATCGAGGAACTCCATCAAGATAGGCTTGCTTCACGGGGTCGACATCGACAACTCCCAGAATAGCAAGGCCAACGCTATGAACTATGAACTATGAACGGGGTAGTCATGTTGTTAGACAACGGCGAACCTATGAACTATTAAGAAGCTATGATGAGTCCAGATTCCGATTAATGGCTTGAGGCCATGAAATCTGAGATAGGATCCATGTATGAGAACAAAGTGTGGACTTTGGTGGACTTGCCCAATGATCGGCAGGCCATTGAAAATAAATGGATCTTCAAGAGGAAGATGGACGTTGATGATAATATCACTGTTTATAAAGCTCGACTTGTCGTGAAAGGTTTTCGACAAGTTTAAGGGGTTGACTACGATGAGACTTTCTCACCCATAGCGATGCTAAAGTAAGTCCGAATCATGTTAGCAATTACCGTATTTTATGATTATGAAATCTGGCAAATGGATGTCAAAACTGCATTCCGTAACGGGTTTCTTAAAGAAGAGTTGTATATGATGCAACCAGAAGTTTTTGTCGATCCTAAAGGTGCTACCCAAGTGTGCAAGCTCCAGTGATCCATCTATGGACTGGTGCAAGCATCTCGGAGTTGGAATATACGCTTTGATGAGGTGATCAAAGCATATGGTTTTATATAGAATTACGGTGAAGCCTGTATTTACAAGAAAGTGAGTGGGAGCTCTGTAACATTTCTGATACTATATGTGGATGACATATTGTGATTGGAAATGATATAGAATTTCTGGATAGCATAAAAGGATACTTGAATAAGAATTTTTCAATGAAAGACCTCAGTGAAGCTGCTTACATATTGGGCATCAAGATCTATAGAGATAGATCAAGATGCTTGATAATACTTTCAATGAGTACATACCTTGACAAGATTTTGAAGGAGTTCAAAATGGATCAGTCAAAGAAGGAGTTCTTGCCTGTATTGTAAGGTGTGAAGTTGAGTAAGACTTAAAACCCGACCATGTCAGAAGATAGAGAGAGAATGAAAGTCATTTCCTATGCCTCAGCCATAGGTTCTATAAAATATACCATGTTGTGTACCAGACCTATTGTGTAACTTGCCATGAGTTTGGCACGGGGGTACAATAGTGATCCAGAAGTGGACCACTGGACAACGGTCAAAATTTATCCTTAGTTACCTAAGAGGACTAAGGAAATATTTCTCGGTTATGGAGGTGATAAAGGGTTCGTCGTAAAGTGTTACATCGATGCAAGCTTTAACACTGCTCCAGATGACTCTGAGTCTCAATTTGGATACATATTGAACGTGAGAACACTTAGCTATAGTAGCTCTATGCAGAGCATTGTAGACATAGACATTTGCAAAGTACACACGGATCTGAATGTTGCAGGCCCGTTGACTAAAACCTCTCTCACACGCAAAACATGATCACACTCTAGTAAAATCTTTGGGTGGTAATCACATGGCGATGTGAACTAGATTATTGCCTCTAGTAACTCTTTGGGTGTTAGTCACATGGCGATGTGAACTATGGGTGTTAATTACATGACGATGTGAACTAGATTATTGACTCTAGTGCAAGTGGGAGATTGATGGAAATATGCCCTAGAGGCAATAATAAAATGGTTATTATTATATTTCCCTAATCATGATAAAGTTTTATTATTCATGCTAGAATTATATTGTCCGGAAACGTAAATACATGTGTGGATACATAAACAAATACATGTGAGCCTCTACTAGTCTAGCTCGTTGATCAAAGATGGTTAAGGTTTCCTAATCATAGACATGAATTGTCGTTTGATAACGGGATCACATCATTAGGAGACTGATGTGATTGACAAGACCCATCCGTTAGCTTAGCATATGATCGTTCAGTTTATTGCTACTGCTTTCTTAATGTCAAATACATGTTCCTTCGACCATGAGATCATGCAACTCCCGGATACCAGAGGAATACCTTGCGTGCTATCAATCATCACAATGTAACTAGGTGATCATAAAGATGCTCTACAGGTATCTCCAAAGGTGTCTGTTGAGTTGGCGTGAATCGATATTGGGATTTGTCACTCCGTGTATTGGAGAGATATCTTTGGGCCCTCTCGGTAATACACATCACAAGAAGCTTGCAAGCAAAGTGACTAAGGAGTTAGTTGCAAGATGATGTATTACGGAACGAGTAAAGAGACTTGCCGGTAACGAAATTGAACTAGGTATAGAGATACCACGATCGAATCTCGGGCAAGTAACATACAGACAGACAAAGGGAATTACGTATGTTGTCATAAAGGTTCAACCAATAAAAGATCTTCGTGGAATATGTAGGAATCAATATGGGCATCCAGGTCCCGCTATTGGTTATTGACCGGAGAGGTGTGTTGGTCATGACTACATAATTCCCGAACCCGCAGGGTCGCACGCTTAACGTTCGTTGACGCTAGAGTAGTATTGAGATATTTGATGAGTGGTAACCAAATGTTGTTCAGAGTCCTGGATGAGATCCCAGATGTCATGAGGAGTCTCGGAATGGTTGAGAGGCAAAGATTTATATATGGAAGTCATATTTTGGGTTCCGGAAATAGGTGAAGTTTTTTCGGTATTGTACCGGGAAGCTTCCAGAAGGTTCCAGAGGATTCCGGAGGGGTCCGAAAGTCTAAAAGTGGGTTCACCGCGACCCAAGGGATAGCATGGGCTGCGGGGAGGCGCCCTGGCCTTATTGGGCTAGGCGCACCAAGTCCACAAAAGCCCATGTGGCTAGGGAAGGCAAAAAGGAAGGAGTCCTAGTAGGAATAGGATTGAACTTGGAGTCCAAGTCCTCCCCCCCTTAGTTGCACCCTAGGGCTTGGAGGGGATGTTTCCCATGCCCGTCCACCTATATATAATGGGGAGGGGCGCCCCAAGAGGACACACCAAGCCCTTGGCATCCCTCTCTCTCTCGTTACTCCGTAGTTCCACTGCCTCGTCCTGGCGATGCTTAGCGAAGTGTTGTCGGTGCTCCACCACCACCATCACCACCACGTCGTCATGTTGGTTGTGATCCCATCTAATTCTCCTCTCCCGCTTGCTGGATCAAGAAGGAGACGTCATCGAGCTGTACGTGTGCTAAACTCGGAGGTGCCGTCCGTTCGGCACTAGATCGGTTGGATCGTGATCGGATCATGAAGAGTACTGTCAGATTTCAGGTTCCGCAAACCCTTGATAGGTTCGAACTCTGGGGTGCATGCGGAGATCTCAACCTACCCAGCCTGCCTACTCGCGATCCTCGAAGCCTGGTGCGTCGAGCTCAAAGGGACAGAGAGACACAACAGTTTATCCTGGTTCGGGCCACCTTGCGGTGTAATACCCTACTCCACCATTTTGGTGGATTGCCTCGAGGGGCTGAGGATGAACTAGTATAGTGGATGAACAAGCCTCAGGAGGTGAGGTGTTGTTGAGCTCGGGTGAGCTGGTGAGGTGGTCGGGTGAGAATGGGTCTGATGCCCCTCTATGGTGGTGGCTCAGTCCTATTTGTAGTGGCCTTGGTCCTCTTCCCAAATGTTGGCGGGAAGGGATCACACAATGGTCGGATTTGAAGGGGGACAGGAAGTACATCCTATCCTGACTAAAGTGGTCTTCGCCTGTGAAAAGCCTCTGGTCGTGATGCTGCGGTGGGCTCGGTGATGACCTCCGTCCTGCTGTCCGGCGGTCTTGATCTTGTTGCACCAGAATGAAAACCTTTGGCTGATTCCTCGGGACTCGCGCATGCTGCTTGCCTCCTTTGCACCAAAGAGGAAACTGGTACTCTACGTCCGCTAGCGCCCGCCTGGCCTTGGTCGTCATGGCTCACATCAGCTGAGCCTCGTGAGGTACACCTTGCATAGAGGTCTCCGCCCCTCAGGAGCCAGCCTGAGGAGGCCGATCCCCTTGGAGGTCTTGGCGTTGTCCGCCTCATGATGCTTGGCCCCTCACATTGGTCTTGAGTTGTTGATGCTGAAGCTGGGCCGTACCAGGCCGTTGATGGAGCCACGCAGTAGGCCACAGGCAGGCAAGTCTGGGTACCCCCGTATCTAGAACACCGACAGTAGCCCCCGGGCCCAAGGCGCGCTCGGACTTGGCTTCTAGGCGAAGCCAAAGGGCAAGTGCGGAACGCCACGGGCCCTAACCACCTGCGGCCTTGAACAACGCATGGCGATTGATGGGACGTGGGTGTCCCCACTTTCCCACACTGCCTCGGCAACCGTTCGACTTGACGAGTCAATGCTGCATGCAGAAGATCATCATTACGCGAGGTCGTGGAGGTCAGCGGTTGGCCTCCCTTTGGCTATAAATGAGGGGGGTAGAGCCCCCTCGCTCATCTCTTCTTTCATGTTCTCACTGCTCGTCCCCTTTTCCTTCTCCATCTTGCTGCTGCTTCCATGGCGCCAACGAGAAGGTTCTTGGCTGCTGAGAAGGGGAAGGCTTCCAAGGAGGGGCCAGCTTCTCCGCCTCCCAAGAGGGGCCGCGACCATCCCAGCAAGCACCCCACGACCCCGGTAGTGGCCCCTAGGGAGCACGGGCGCGCATCTCCAAGGGCCAGCGTCTCCCTTGGCACTCTTGGTGGTACCTCTTTCGGGATGAAACTCGAGCCACATGATGAAACTCGAGCCCCTCGAACCGAGCCGACATTTTGAGAACGGCGTTACGGTAAGCCGCCATCTTCAGATCTTTTGCATCGAAATATCCATTTATTTGAGATATTGCGAGGTTTGAATCCCCGCGCACTTCCAGGCGTTGTATTCCCATGGAGACAGCCATCCGAAGACCATGGAATAAGGCCTTGTATTTGGCTGCATTGTTGGAGTCCGTGTATAATATTTGAAGTACGTACTGAACCATATCTCTAGTGGGGGATGTAAGGACAACACCCGCTCCTAGGCCCGCCAGCATTTTGGAGCCGTCGAAATGCATGACCCAGTTGGAATATGTGTCGTACTCTTTAGGGAGTTCGGCTTCTGTCCATTCGATGACGAAGTCGGCTAGTACTTGGGATTTAATGGCCCGGCGCGGTCTGTATGTTATGTCGAATGGGAGGAGCTCAATGGCCCACTTGGCAATCCAGCCCGTGGCATCGCGGTTGTTTAATATGTCATTGAGTGGTACTTCAGAGGCCACCGTGATTGAGCACTCTTGAAAGTAGTGTCGTAGCTTTCAAGATGCCATGAAGACCGCGTATGCTATTTTTTGGTAATGAGGGTACCGGGATTTGCATGGTGTGAGTACGGTGGATACATAGTATACCGGCTTCTGAAGCGGGAATTTGTGTCCGTCCTCCTTTCATTCGATGATGAGCACCACACTCACGACTTGGTTTGTTGCTGATATGTATAATAACATGGGTTCACCGACGTTTGGTGCGGCCAGGATTGGGTTGCTTGCTAAAAGAGCCTTTATTTGTTCCAGTCCGGTCGCTGATGCGTCCGTCCACTCGAAGTGATCGGTGCGTCAGAGAAGGCGATAAAGTGGCAATGCTTTTTCTCCTAATCTGGAGAAAAAGCGGCTTAAAGCCGCCACACATTCGGCTAGTTTTTGGACTTGTTTAAGATCTGTTGGCGTAGCCAACTGTGACAAAGCTCGGATTTTGGCTGGGTTCGCCTCAATTCCTCTATTGGAAACAATGAAACCCAGCAGTTTTCCAGCGGGAACACCGAAAACACACTTTTCTGGATTGAACTTGATGTCATATGCACGGAGATTGTCGAATGTAAGACGCAGATCGTCTATTAATGACTCGATGTGCCTAGTTTTGAAGATGATGTCATCTACATATGCTTCAACTGTCTTGCCGATCTGTTTCTCCAGGCATGTTTGAATCATGCATTGGTAGGTGGCGCCGGCGTTTTTAAGTCCGAAGGGCATAGTGTTGAAGCAAAAAGTCCTGTATGTGGTAATAAATGTTGTTGCGGCTTGATCGAACTCCTTCATCTTGATTTGGTGGTATCCGGAGTATGCATCGAGGAAACACAGTGAGTCGTGTCCTGTAGTGGCATCGATAATCTGATCGATGCGTGGGAAGGGGAAGGGATCATTAGGCAGGCCTTGTTGTGGTCTTTGAAATCGACACATAGGCACCAGGATTTATCCTTCTTTGGTACCATCACTAGGTTTGCTAGCCAGTCTGGGTGTTTTATTTCTCTGATGAATCCGGCCTCGAGTAACTTGGCTAGCTCCTCCCCCATAGCTTGTCGTTTGGGTTCGGAAAAGCGCCGCAATGTTTGCTTTACCGGCTTATATCCCTTCAATATGTTTAAGTTGTGTTCAGCCAGCCTGCGTGGGATCCCTGGCATATCAGTAGGGTGCCAGGCGAATATGTCCTAGTTTTCGCGTAGGAACGCTCGCAGTGCGGCATCATCCGTTGGATCCAGCTGAGCCCCGATGGATGCTGTCTTGTTGGGGCCCGTTGGGTGGACCTGAAATTTGACTATTTCATCTGCTGGTTTAAAGGAGGTGGATTTGGTTCGCTTGTCTAGGATCACGTCGTCCCTATCCAAAGTGGAGCGTAGTCGGTTAACTCTTCGGCCGCGAGGGCTTCAGACAATGCTTTGAGGGCCAGGGCTGCGGTTTTGTTTTCGGCGTGGAGTGTTGTGTCCGGATCACTGGCGAGAGTGATAATTCCATTGGGCCCGGGCATCTTGAGCTTCATGTACCCATAATGAGGGATAGCTTGGAAGCGTGCAAATGCATCTCGCCCTAATAAGGCGTGATATCTACTATTAAACGGGGCCACTTGGAAGGTTATCTCTTCGGACCGATAATTCTCCGTCATGCCGAATACCACATCGAGTGTGATTTTTCCCGCGCATCATGCCTCCCGGTTAGGAATGATTCCCCGGAAGGTTGTGCTACTTTGCTCAATGCGGCTCCTGTCTATTTCCATTTTGTTGATAGTTTGTTCGTAAATGAGGTTTAGTCTACTGCCGCCGTCCATGAGCACTTTGGTGAGTCGAAAGCCATCCATGATTGGACTGAGGACCAATGCGGTTGGTGAGGGAGTCCTGGATTAAGGGGTCCTCGGACAGCCGGACTATATACTTTGGCCGGACTGTTGGACTATGAAGATACAAGATTGAAGACTTCGTCCCGTTTCTGGATGGGACTCTCCTTTGCGTGGAAGGCAAGCTTGGGAGTTCAGATATGTAGATCTCCTTCTCTGTAACCGACTCTGTGTAACCCTAGCCCCCTCCGATGTCTATATAAACTGGAGGGTTTAGTCCGTAGGACAACAACAATCATAATCATAGGCTAGCTTCTAGGGTTTAGCCTCTGCGATCTCATGGTAGATCAACTCTTATAATACTCATATCATCAAGATCAATCATGCAAGAAGTAGGGTATTACCTCCATCGAGAGGGCCCGAACCTGGGTAAACATCGTGTCCCCCGCCTCCTGTTACCATTAGCCTTAGACGCACAGTTCGGGGACCCCTACCCGAGATTCGCCAGTTTTGACACCGACATTTGTGCTTTCATTGAGAGTTCCACTGTGCCGTCGCGATAAGGCTTGATGGCTCCTTCAATCATCTTCAGCAACATGGTCCAGGGGGAGATTTTCCTTCCCGGACAGATCTACATATTCGGCGGCTTCGTACTGCGGGCCAACTCACTTGGCCATCTGGAGCAGATCGATAGCTATGCCCCTGGCCATCAGGTCAGGTTTGGAAGCTTGAACTATACTGCCGACATCCGCGGAGACTTGATCTTCGAAGGATTCGAGCCCATGTCAGGTGTGTCGAACGGTCACGACGAGCATGACTTAGATCTACCATCGGACAGTGTTCGGGAGATCGCGCCTGTGGCGGCGCCGGGAATCAATCCGAAGCAGATTGTGCCTTCCGAGGACGGGTGGATGGACCCCGCCACGGAGGCCGCACACTCATCAGCGTTGGAACCGAACACTGATCCCATCTCCTGTGAAGGTGGTGTCATCGGACCCTCGGACTCGTCTCCGGCTACAGGATCCGAACCGCGTACGTCCGTGCCTATCGAACCTGATTGGGCACCGATAATGGAGTTCACCGCCACAGATATTTTTCAGCACTCGCCCTTGGGTGATGTGTTAAATTCATTAAGGTCTCTTTCCTTGTCGGGAGATCCTTGGCCGAACTATGTCTGGCTCGAGTGGGAAGCGGACAATGAAGAACTTCGTTCCCCACCCACCACCCACTTAATAGCCACTGTCGATGACTTAACCGACATCCTTGACTTCAACTCAGAAGACATCGACGGTATGAATGACGATGCAGGAGAAGAACAGGAACCACCGCCTATAGAGCGCTGGACAGCCACCTCATCATATGATATATATATATATATATATATGGTGGACACCCCCAAAGAAAGCAATGGTAATGAGGCAATGGATGATAACCCTTGGAGAAGCAACGTAAGCACCGGCCTCATAGCCGTCGCTCCAAGCCCCACCATAGCAAAAATAGCGATACCGGCATAAGAGATAACAATCCGGATGGTGCCGAAGACGAAAACAATCCTGCCCAGCCAGGCTTCGAGCAGGCCGAGCAAGAAGATGGGCAAGCTAGCCCTAAGGAACGAGCGACAGATGGAAAATCAGAGTATGATAATTGCATGCCTCTCTCCGAAGATGAAGCAAGCCTTGGCGACAAAGAATTCATCGTGCCTGAGGACCCCGTCGAGCAGGAGCGCTTCAAGCGCCAGCTTATAGCCACTGCAAAAAGCCTGAAGAAAAAGCAGCAACAGCTTCAAGCTGATCAAGATCTGCTAACTGATAGATGGACCAAGGTCCTGGCTGCCGAGGAATACGGACTTGAGCGCCCTAGCAAAAGTTACCCAAAGCGCAGGTTGCTACCTCAACTCGAGGAGGAGGCTTTAAAGCCCATGCTACCAGCGCATGATGCGGCTGACCGGCCACCCTGTGGCCGCGACAAAGCGGCGTACCAACCCGGAGTCCGAACCGCACCCCATCTCCAATCAAACGATAATACTAAGGCCCGGGGCTACACGAAGGACCTGCAAGATGTATTGGAAAACAATGCAGGACAGTCAAGATCAATCTACGGATCACGGGGGCGCGCCACAAGATGTGACGATGACCGTCACGCTGGATACAGTAAACCAAAGTCCGGCCAGGCCGAATACAACAGACCAGATTCATTTGAACTACGTCGGGATGTAGCCCGGCATAGAGGCGCCGCACACCCCCTATGCTTCACTGACGAAGTTATGGATCATGAATTCCCAGAAGGGTTTAAACCCGTAAGCATTGAATCATATGATGGCACAACAGACCCCGCGGTATGGATTGAAGATTTTCTCCTACACATTCACATGGCCCGCGGCGATGACTTACATGCCATAATGTAAAAGTACCTACCACTTAAGCTCAAAGGACCGGCTCGGCATTGGCTGAATAGCCTGCCAGCAAGCTCCATTGGTAGTTGGGAGGACCTGGAAGACGCATTCCTTGATAACTTCCAGGGCACTACATGCGACCACCGAATGCTGATGACTTAAGTCACATAACCCAACAGCCCGGAGAGTTAGCCAGGAAATTCTGGACTCGGTTCCTAACTAAGAAGAACCAAATTGTCGATTGTCCGGATGCCGAAGCCTTAGCAGCCTTCAAGCATAACATCCAAGACGAATGGCTCGCACGACACCTCTTCCAAGAGAAGCCAAAATCCATGGCAGCCCTCATGACACTCATGACCCACTTTTGTGTGAGAGAGGACAGCTAGCTGGCCCGTAGAAACATCACATCCAAAAACTCCAGCGATTCAGACACCAGAGACAACAACGGCAAGCCACAATGCAATAGACACAACGTCGCAATAATGGAGACAACGCCGAAGACACGACAGTTAATGCCGGATTCAGAGGCTTCAAATCCGGACAGCGGAAAAAGCCATTTAAAAGAAATAGTCTGGGCTTGTCCAGTTTGGACCGCATACTCGATCGCTCATGTCAAATTTATGGCACCCCCGATAAACCAGCCAACCACACCAACAGGGAATGTTGGGTGTTTAAACAGGCCAGCAAGTTGAATGCCGAAAACAAGGAAAAGGGGCTGCATAGCGAGGACGACGAGGAGCCCCGGCCGCCGAGTGGAGGACAGAAGAGATTCCCTCCCCAGGTGAAAATGGTGAATATGATATACGCAACCCACATTCCCAAGAGGGAACGAAAGTGTGTGCTAAGGGACGTCTATGCGATGGAGCCAGTCGCCCCAAAGTTCAACCCATGGTCCTCTTGTCGGATCACTTTTGATCGTAGGGACCATCCTACCAGTATCCGTCATGGCGGTTCGGCCGCATTGGTCCTTGACCCCATCATCGACGGATTCCACCTCATACGAGTCCTCATGGACGGTGGCAGCAGCCTGAACCTGCTCTATCAGGATACAGTGTGCAAAATGGGCATCGACCCCTCAAGGATCAAGCCCACAAAAACCACCTTCAAGGGTGTCATACCCGGTGTGGAGGCCTGTTGCACGGGCTCAATCACACTGGAAGTGGTCTTCAGATCCCCGGACAATTTCCGAAGCGAGGAGTTAATCTTCGACATCATCTCCTTCCGCAGTGGCTATCATGCACTGCTCGGACGAACCGCATTCGCCAAATTCAATGCAGTACCGCATTATGCATACCTCAAGCTCAAAATGCCAGGTCCTCGCGGGGTTATAACAGTTAATGGAAACACAGAGCGCTCGCTCCGTACGGAGGAGCACACTGCGGCCCTCGCGACAGAAGTACAAAATAGCCTTCTTAGGCAAACAGCCAATTCGGCGATAAAGAACCCGGGCACCGTCAAGCGAGTCCGGAGCACCTCGCAACAGGATCATCCGGCACGTCCAGAGCTCGGTTAGAAATTCGGCCTCCGTCCTAGTCCTAGTCAAGCGGCAAAATTCGTGTCGCACATACACAATTACACACTTAAAATACCATGGGCATAGGCGGAGGCACGACTATAACACGGTCCACAATGTGGTTCGACCGTCCCAGGACCCACGCATCTTTGCACCCCTTTTTTCTTTCAGGTCCCCATCTTTGGGAGGCTCTTTGATAGATCAACCATCAAACACATAGCGTGACGGACACACCAAGAAGACAAGAAGCTTTGGCATACAAGGGAATCCTCAGGTGGTCTCTGATAACGATTGTTATACCTGTTTTACATACCCGCACACAGCTCGCTCCTGGTCAGGATGTGTCAAACAGTCCTATTTTTGCTTATTACATTACTTGTATATGTACGCTTTGATGTACTATTTGAATAACAAGGAAAAATAATGTACAGCGTCAGCTTACTATTACATTTATTTATGCCTTTTCTTTACTGCTTATTTATTGCAACCGTACACCTTGGTACGTCCGGCTCGCTAGGGGCTTCAGTGTACCTCATAACACAGCAAGAAAAGTTCGAACACTTTTGACAGTGTGGCACCCTGAACTTATAGCATTATATGCATCAGCTCCGAATCATGTCTTGGGTCAATAGTTGGGTTTGCCCGGCTCCTATGTTTTGGTAACTTACGTTCCGCTATATCAGCTAAGGTAGCGCAGGGAGAACTACTGCGATTGTGTGCCGGTTCTTTCGGACGAGCACCTCAGTAGAGAAAGCCGAAAACTGACTGTCATGATAAGGCGAGAGCTGGTCGCTGTTCGAGAGGTCTCAAATCCCTAAAGATTTTTTCCGCTTAAGCGAGGAATTGGCCTCGTCCGATTTAGGAGTGTATAGCGCCCCGAGTCCGGCCTTCCGGATACTAGGGGCTTCGCCAAAATTTAAAATTGTAGACTTCTATGGCCAAGTGAGAGCGATAAAGCCGTATAGTCCGATTGCCTTGTTCGCAGCGCTAAACACCTCCTTAAAAGGACCAAAAATTTAGATAAAGAGTGTTTATATTTATCCCGAACACCCCAGTACTAGTTACATGGGGGCAGAAGCCGACGACTGGCCAACTCTCAAGATTTTATAAACGGCCACACAGAAGGTAATATTTTAAATTAACAAGCGCCATATAGCGCACATGAATTGGTTTTCATATTACAGGATGACACGAGTATATTCATTCGAATATTACATCCTTAGTACATTCATCCGCCACAAGGGCGGGCACCCTTAATGACATTATCATAGTACTGTTTGGGGTGGTGATGCTCATTGCCCTTCGGCGGCCCCTCTGTTACCAGCTTCTCGGCGTCCATCTTCCCCAGTGCACTTTTGCACGGGCCAAGGCCCGGCGTGCACCCTCAATGCAGATGGGCCGCTTAAGGACTTCAAGCCGCAGACGGGCATTTACCATCCGCTTGACAAGGCCGAAGTGGCTACTGGGCAAGGGCTCGCTAGGCCACAACCGGACTATGAAGTCCTTCATGACCAGTTCGGCCGCCTTGTGAAGTTCGACCAGTTCCTTCAGCTGGTCGCTCTAGGGCATCTGATGTTTGGCCCCAATATACTGGGACCAAAATAGCTTCTCCGTCGAGCTCCCTTCCTCAGCCCGGTAGAACTCTACGGCATCAGAGATGTTGTGCGGCAAATCTGCGAATGCTCCTGGAGAGCTCCGAATTCGGGTAAGTAAAAGGAAAGTCTCCTTCACATGCTTGCTTTGCATAACGAAAGACTTACCCGCAGCTATCTTCTTGACCGCCTCGATTTCCCGGAGGGCCTTCTGGGCTTCTACCTTGGCGTCTTGCACGCTCTGACAGGCCTTCGCAAGCTCCGACTCTTGCATCTGGGAGTCACGCTCCAAGGATTCGAATTTTTTGATGAAATCCCGGAGCTCTTGCGGGACCTCATCAACTCGAGCCTCTTGTTTTTCACGCTCGGTGCGCTCCCTGACCGCTTTGCCTTCAGCCTCGGACAGCGCCTTCTTAAGGGCCGCCACTTCGGTCGTGGCCCCTATTAAAATTCATCATGCTTCTGTTAGCATCAACGATTTTTTCCTTTATATAACATGTAGACGGGGTATCACTTACCTTTGTTCTCCTCGAGCTGTGATGACCCACAAGTATACGGGATAGTTGTAGCCTCTTTCGATAAGTAAGAGTGTCGAACCCAGCGAGGAGCTAAAGGTAGAACAAATACTCTCTCAAGTCCTATCTGCCACTGATACGACTCTACGCACGGTTGACGTTCGCTTTACCTAGAACAAGTATGAAACAAGAAGTACTTTGTAGGTGTTGTTGGATAGGTTTGCAAGATAATACAGAACATGTAAATAAAAAGTAGGGGCTGCTTAGATAAATAAGCAACTAAGTTTTAGTAGAGAGCTTTTTGTCACGAGAAAGTTATTTCTCCCTATGCAATCGATAACTAGACCGGTAATCACTATTGCAATTTTATTTGAGGGAGAGGCATAAGCTAACATACTTTCTCTTCTTGGGTCATATGCACTTATGATTGGAACTCTAGCAAGCATCCGCAACTACTAAAGATCATTAAGGTAAAACCCAACCATAGCATTAAAGCATCAAGTCCCCTTTATCCCATACGCAAACAACCTACTTACTCGGGTCTGTGCTTCTATTCACTCACGCCACCCACCATAAGCAAATCATGAACATATTGAAAACCCTACAACGGGGATCCCTCACGCTTGAGCGACACGGAGAGCACCATAGGATAGCACCAATAATAAAACATGCAATTCAAACCAATCACGATCATCAATTATCCCATAGGACAAAACAGATCTACTCAAACATCATAAGATAGCCATACATCATTGGGAAATAATATATAGCATCGAGCACCATGTTTAAGTAGAGATTACAGCGGGTAAGAGAGGAGTTACACCACTGCATAGAGGGGGGAAGAGTTGGTGATGAAGGCAAAAATCGCGGTGATGATGATGGCCCCCGACAGTGTTTCGGCGCCACCGAAAGCAAGGGGGAGAGAGCCCCCCTTCTTCTTCTTCTTCCTTGACCCTCTCCCTAGATGGGAGAAGGGTTTCCCCTCTAGTCTTTGGCTCCCATGGCTTGGGAGGGGCGAGAGCCCCTCTGAGATTGGATCTGTCTCTCTGTCTCTCTCTGTTTCTGCATTCCCTGATTCTGCCCTGGCACCGTTTCTTTTATATCCGGAGATCCATAACTCCGATTGGATTGAAACCTTCGCCCAGATCTTTTTCCAAAAAATAGCTTTCTTGCGGCCAAAGAAGGGCATCAACCGCCTTACGAGGTGCCCAGGAGGGTGGGGGCATGCCCACTTGGAGTGGGTGTGGGCCCCTGTCTCGTGGCCACCTCGGGCACCGTCTCGCGTTGATTTTACTTCCCAAAAATCACAAATATTCCAAAATAATTCTCCGTCCGTTTTTATCCCATTTGGACTCCGTTTGATATGGGGTTTCTGCAAAACATAAAACATGCAACAGACAGGAACTGGCAGTGGGCATTGGATCAATATGTTAGTCCCAAAAATAATATAAAAAGTTGCCAAAAGTATATGAAAGTTGAATAATATTGGCATGGAACAATAAAAAATTATAGATACGACGAAGACGTATCAGCATCCCCAAGCTTAATTCCTGCTCGTCCTCGAGTAGGTAAATGATAAAAAGATAATTTTTGATGTGGAATGCTACCTAGCATAATCTTGATCATATATCTAATCATGGCATGAATATTAAGACATGAGTGATTCAAAGCAATAGTCTATCATTTGACATAAAAACAATAATACTTAGGGCATCCCAACAAACAATCATATCTTTCAAAATATCAATGCTTCCAGAACATTATCCCTACAAAATCATATAGTCTTGTATGCTCCCTTTTCTTAACACAAGGTACCCCTCATGCCTATCCCGGTGTCACCCAAGCAATTGTTTCATACTTTAGTATTTTCAAACTTTTTCAACTCTCACGCAATACATGAGCGTGAGCCATGGATATAGCACTATGGGTGGAATAGAATATGATGGTGGAGGTTTATGTGGAGAAGACAAAAAAAAGGAGAAAGTCTCACATCGACGCGGCTAATCAATGGGCTATGGAGATGCCCATCAATTGATGTCAATGAGTAGGGATTGCCATACAACGGATGCACTAGAGCTATAAGTGTATGAAAGCTCAAACTAAAAACTAAGTGGGTGTGCATCCAACTTGCTTGCTCATGAAGACCTAGAGCATTTGAGGAAGCCCATCGTTGGAATATACAAGCCAAGTTCTATAATGAAAATTCCCACTAGTATATGAAAGTGACAACACAGGAGACTCTCTATATGAAGAACATGGTGCTACTCTGAAGCACAAGTGTGGTAAAAGGATAGTAACATTGACCCTTTTCTTTTTCTTTTTTTCCTTTTTCTTTTTTTCCTTTTTTTTCCTTTTTCTTTTTTTTCCGTTTTTGGGCGGGCTTCTTTGGCCCCATTTTTTATTTAGGCTTCTTTGCCTCTCTTTTTTATTTTTTTTTCATGGGGCAATGCTCTATAATGATGATCATCACACTTTTATTTACTTACAACTCGATATTACAACTCGATACTAGAACAAAGATATGACTCTATATGAATGCGTCCGGCGGTGTACCGGGATGTGCAACGATCTAGCATAGCAATGACATCAAAAAACGGACAAGCCATGAAAACATCATGCTAGCTATCTTACGATCATGCAAGGCAATATGACAATAAATGCTCAAGTCATGTATATGATGATGATGGAAGTTGCATGGCAATATATCTCGAAATGGCTATGGAAATACCATGATAGGTAGGTATGGTGGCTGTTTTGAGGAAGATATAAGGAGGCTTATGTGTGATAGAGCATATCATATCACGGGGTTTGGATGCACCGGCGAAGTTTGCACCAACTCTCAAGGTGAGAAAGGGCAATGCACGGTACCGAAGAGGCTAGCAATGATGGAAGGGTGAGAGTGCGTATAATCCATGGACTTAACATTAGTCATAAATAACTCACATACTTATTGCAAAAATTTATTAGCCATCAAAACAAAGTACTACACGCATGCTCCTAGGGGGAAGGTTGGTAGGAGTTAACCAGCGCGTCTCCCCAACCTTCATGCAAAGATAAACAATCAAAATATAATGCGCGCCAATTTGGTTACATAGTTAGTAGACCATACGTGCATGCTTCGGGAATCACAAACCTTAACACCAACATCCTTACTAAACACAACCATCTACTAGTACCTCCCACATATTATCATCTCTATATCACAAAACTATTGCAAGGAACCAAACATATCATATTCAGTGATCTACAAGTTTATGTAGGATTTTGTGACTAACCATGTGAATGACCAATTCCTGTCATCTCTCTAAATAGATATAAGTGAAGCAAGAGAGTTTAATCCTTTCTATAAAATATATGCCCACGCTCTAACAATTATAAGTGAAGCAAAATAGCATTCTACAAATGGCGGTTTTCTATGTGAAGAGAAACAGGCAATCCAAACTTCAAATGATATAAGTGAAGCACATGAAGCATTCTATAAAGCCATACTCAAAAGATTTAAGTGAAGTGCAATGAGCATTCTATAAATCAACCAAGGACTATCTCATACCAGCATGGTGAATAAAATAAAAGTGAAAACTAAATGCAAAAGACGCTCCAAGACTTGCACATATCGCATGAACGAAACGAATCCGAAAACATACCGATACTTGTTGAAGAAAGAGGGGATGCCTTCTGGGGCATAGCCAATCTTAGACGCTTGAGTCTCCTTGAATATTTACTTGTGGTGCCTTGGGCCCCCAAGCTTGAGCTCTTGCCTCTCTTCCTTTTCCTCATAACGAGACATCCTCGATCAAACACTTCATCCACACAAAACTTCAACAGAAAACTCGGTAAAATCCGTTAGTATAATAAAGCAAATCACTAATCTAAGTACTATTGCAAACCAATTCATATTTTGTTTTTGCATTGTTTCTACTGTAATATAACTTTTTCATGGCTTAATACATTGATATAAATTGATAGTTTCATCAAAACAAGTAAACTATGCATCAAAAACAGAATTTGTCAAAAACAGAACAGTCTGTAGCAATCGGAACATTCACCATACTTCTGGTACCCCAAAAATTCTACCAAAATTAGGAAAAATAAAAAATTTGTACATAAAGACAGTGCAAAAATAATCAGAACCTTTTGACTTTCCAGTTAAAAATGTAAAATCACGCACCACAGCCAAAGTTTCTGTCCTGCACCGTACAAACCAACAAGCATTGTAAACATCCTAAAGGCAAACCTTAGCACATTATTTTTATAATACAATGGAATTGTACAAGGGGATAATTATTTTTGATGAAAAGTTTCTGTAATCAAGATTCACAAAGTTTCCGTCAGCATGAACAAAGTTCAAGGAGCTCTCCCACTTCAACAATGCTTGTCTTTTTCACTTTCACTTTCCTTTTTGAAAAGTTTTGAGTTCCCCTCTTTATTTTTTTTGTTTAGACTATATAAAAGCACTCAATAGAAATAAATGACTCTCTAAAACTTCCTGGTTGTCTCCCTAGCAGCGATTTCTTTAAAGCCATTAAGCTAGGCATATAGTGCTCAAGTAATGAATCCACCCGGATCCTAAGGTATATCAAAGCCAATTTTAATTAACAATGATTTGTAATTTAGTAGTGAGCACAAAGTAACATATATCATGCAACAACGAAGTCTAACTCTCTTCCTATGCATCGGCATGTCATAAAAGAACAATTCATGCACACATAGTAAAGGCCAATGCATAGTATAAGCAGTTTCTTGCAATTTTATCATATTGGGAACATAGAGACATGGAGATATAGTTCCTATCTCATAATAATTGCAAGTAGGAGCAGCAAGCACATGCATATTATATCTATCAAAATCATCATGTGCAATGGTAAAAGGCAACCCATCAATATAATCCTTAATAAGCACAAACTTCTCCGATATAGTGTAGTAGCGAGAATTCAAAAGGATAATAGGACTATCATGCGTGCGTGCAATAGCAACAATTCATGTTTAACATAAGGAACTATAGCAAGTTCATCTCCATAATCATAATTCATATTGGCATCTTGGCCACAAGCAACATCGAAAAGGGATATTTCAAGAGAATCAACGGGATCATAACAACCATCATAGCAATCATCCTTCGGTAAGCACGAAGGGGAATTAAGCAATGTATGAGTTGAAGAGTTACTCTCATTAGAAGGTGGGCACGGGTAGCTAATCCACTCTTCCTCCTTTTGTTCTTCGCTCTACTCGTCATCTTTTTCATCCAATGAGCTCACAGTTTCATCAATTTCTTCTTCCATAGCTTTCTGCAAAATATTAGTCTCTTCTTGGACAGCGGAGAATTCCTCAATATATAGTTTAACATAGGCATTAGAAGCATAATTATCATAACAATATTCAAGTATGGCAAAAAAATTAGATTTGTAGAGAGTAGCATCATACTTTTCAATCAAAGAAGCAATTTCATAAGCACCCTTAAAAGCAATAAATTCTTTAATTTGTTGAACATCATAGTAATTATAAACACCCTTCGCATACGAAGATACGATTCCATTATCAATAAACTCACATTGGTAGGGAAGGTGTTTCTTAGGGTTTTCAAAACAACAAGTAACATCATATATTTCACATAAAGTCCAAGCATAGCATTGCAAACGATGAATTTGATCCAGTAAAAGTTTCCCCTTTTCATATATACGGTGTCACGCATAACAAGCATGCTCATCTAAAGATTTGCCCTCAACTAAGCTAGTTGGGGTTTTGGCACGAGCACAAACGGATCGAAGATGATCCAAGTAAAAAGCTTTAGGAGTGTGATAGATTTTGAGTGGTTCTTCAACCATTGGTGTAGTAGGTACAACTAATTTTTGTGGTATTTTGCATTTCCTACCCATAACTAAAGATAGAAAACAACTAAGAACAACAAATAAAAAAATTACTTAGTGATAAAGCAAACAAGCACACACGAGAATATTCACCCCACGCTATGACTCCCCGGCAACGGCGCCAGAAAAAGGTCTTGATAACCCACAAGGATACGGGATAGTTGTAGCCTCTTTCGATAAGTAAGAGTGTCGAACCCAACGAGGAGCTAAAGGTAGAACAAATACTCTCTCAAGTCCTATCTGCCATTGATACGACTCTACGCACGGTTGACGTTCGCTTTACCTAGAACAAGTATGAAACTAGAAGTACTTTGTAGGCAAGATAATAAAGAACACGTAAATAAAAAGTAGGGGCTGTTTAGATAAAGAAGCAACTAAGTTTTAGTAGAGAGCTTTTTGTCACGAGAAAGTTATTTCTCCCTATGCAATCGATAACTAGACCGGTAATCACTATTGCAATTTTATTTGAGGGAGAGGCATAAGCTAACATACTTTCTCTTCTTGGATCATATGCACTTATGATTGGAACTCTAGCAAGCATCCGCAACTACTAAAGATCATTAAGGTAAAACCCAACCATAGCATTAAAGCATCAAGTCCCCTTTATCCCATACACAAACAACCTACTTACTCGGGTCTGTGCTTCTATTCACTCACGCCACCCACCATAAGCAAATCATGAACATATTGCAAACCCTACAACGGGGATCCCTCATGCTTGCGCGACACGGAGAGCACCATAGGATAGCACCAATAATAAAACATGCAATTCAAACCAATCACGGTCATCAATTAACCCATAGGACAAAATGGATCTACTCAAACATCATAAGATAGCCATACATCATTGGGAAATAATATATAGCGTTGAGCACCATGTTTAAGTAGAGATTACAACGGGGAAGAGAGGAGTTACACCGCTGCATAGAGGGGGGAAGAGTTGGTGATGAAGGCGAAGATCATGGTGATGATGATGGCCCCCGGCAGCGTTCCGGCACCACCGGAAGCAAGGGGGAGAGAGCCCCCCTTCTTATTCTTCTTCCTTGACCTTCTCCCTAGATGGGAGAAGGGTTTCCCCTCTGGTCCTTGGCTCCCATGGCTTGGGAGGGGCGAGAGCCCCTCCGAGATTGGATCTGTCTCTCTGTCTCTCTCTGTTTTTGCGTTCCCTTAATCTGCCCTCCCACCGTTTCTTTTATATCCGGAGATCCGTAACTCCGATTGGATTGAAACCTTCGCCCAGATCTTTTTCCAAAAATTAGCTTTCTTGCGGCCAAAGAAGGGCATCAACCGCCTTACGAGGTGCCCAGGGGGGGTGCGTCCACCTAGAGTGGGCATGGGCCCCTGTCTCGTGGCCACCTCGGGCACCGTCTCGCGTTGATTTTACTTCTCAAAAATCACAAATATTCCAAAATAATTCTCCGTTCGTTTTTATCCCGTTTGGACTCCATTTGGTATGGGGTTTCTGCAAAACATAAAACATGCAACACACAGGAACTGGTAGTGGGCACTGGATCAATATGTTAGTCCCAAAAATAATATAAAAAGTTGCCAAAAGTATATGAAAGTTAAATAATATTGGCACGGAACAATAAAAAATTATAGATACGACGGAGACGTATCAAGCTGCCTCTTCACGAGGTCGAGCTCTTCTTCGGCCCACCCCAGGTTCTGCCTTAGTCCGGAGACCTCCGCAGTGGCAGCAGCAGCGGCCAGCAACGACGCCTGCTCATTCACATAGACATAATTAGACTCCTGAGAATAATATTTGATCCTCTGTTTGGCCTTTCTTTCCGAACACCAACTAGAGCATCAGGGGCTACTATCTATACTGTGATACTTTCTCATAATTTGAATTACTTACCTCAAAGCCTATCAGGAGGCTGGCGCAGGCTTCGGTCAATCCGCTTTTGGCGGACTGAACCTTCGCAATCACCATACTCATAAGAGTACGGTGTCCTTCATCAAGGGAAGCACTCTAAAGCGCTTCCACCAAGTTATCCGATGCCTCCGGATGGATAGAGGTCATCGGCACAGGTGGCTCGCCCCCCTTGGCGAGGGCCTGCCTGCCTGAATCCGGAACCACTGGAGGTTCCGACGCAGTATCCATCTAGGGGACAAGCTTGCTGCGACCCCCTTATCAGAATCCATGGGGATCCCCCCCTCATGAGCCTGACATCGGGGGTTTCGCCTTGGGGCGCCTCCAGAACTATCTCTCCCTGGCTCGGTATCCTCTGAGATAACACCTCGGTGTCATCTGCGGGCCGGGGAGTGGAGGCCGTCGGGAGCGAATAGCTGTTCATCTCCGACAAACTCAAGGACCCATCCGAGGAGGATAAGTCAATGTGGGCTTTGGACGGACTGCACAAATACATTTTGACATGATAAAGAAGCCATAAAGCTAAACTTGCCAGAAGTATTATGGTATCCGGATACTTATGACTTCGCGAGGGGCTTGTCCCTGGGTAGCCACTCCTCGTCGTTGTAGGCGGCTGTGGTGGACTGGTCCGGAGGAAGGGTCCTTCCCTTCTTGGACCCTTCGGCCTCCTCGGAAGGGGCAACCTCCCTTTTCTTCTCCCCCTCGGTTTGGGGGAGAGGGTTTTCCTCTTCCTCCTCCTCGTTGTCGTTGGAGGAGTGCGCCTTGGTGTCTTCGGACGAAGAGTCCGACACCACCTTGCGCCGGAGACTTTTCCTGGTCCCCGTGGCCTTCTTCTTGGCCTTCTTCTCCGGCACCTCATAGGGCGCCGGAAATAGCATCTCTGTGAGGAGATCAGTTGGTGGATCTTCAGGCAACGGAGCTGGACAGTCGATCCGCTCCGCTGTCGCCACATAGTCCTGTTAAATCAGTATGATGGCTTAGATTCCACCCACGAATATACTGAGGAAAGGCACATCTGGTGAAACATAGAGTGCTTACCGAATTGGCGTGGCGCTTTGCGCTCAGTCCGCGGTCCTCAGGGTGGGAGGAGGTACTTCGGCGGCCCTGAACAACACCTTCCAGATGTCTTTGTGCATTGTGTCGAAGAACTCTCGCAGCGTCTGGTGTTTGGCCAAATCGAACTCCCATAGGTTGAATGCCCGTCTTTGACACGGGAGGATCCGGTGAAAGAGCATGACCTGGACCACGTTGACAAGCTTGATCTTCTTGCTTATCATATTTTTCACGCAGTTATGGAGTCCGGTCAGCCCCGCGGGCGCACCCCAGGCTAAGCCTTTCTTCTTCCAGGAGGTGAGCCGCATGGGGATGCCAGATCGGAATTCGGGGGCCACCGCCCAGTTGGCGTCGCGCGGCTCGGTGATGTAGAACCACCCCGACTGCCACCCCTTTATGGTCTCCACATAGGAGCCCTCGAGCCAGGTGACGTTGGGCATCTTGCCCACCATAGCGCCTCCGCACTCCGCTTGCTGGCCAACCACTATCTTCGGCTTCAGGTTGAAGATCTTCAGCCACAGACCACAGTGCGGCTTGATGCGGAGGAAGGCCTCGCACACGACGATAAAAGTCGAGATGTTGAGGATGAAATTAGGGGTCAGATCATGAAAATCCAACCCATAGTAAAACATGAGCCCGCAGACAAATGGGTGGAGGGGGAATCCCAGTCCACGGACGAAGTGGGTGAGGAACACAACCCTCTCATGGGGTTGCGGAGTCGGAACAATCTGCCCTGCGTCTGGGAGCCGGTGCGCGATGTATGTGGTCAAGTATCCGGCCTCCCAGAGCTTCGTAATGTCCTCCTCCGTGACGGAGGAGGCCATCCACTTGCCTCCCGCTCCGGACATGTTTGGAATGGATGTACGAAGAAGGTGAGAACTGGGGCGCTGGAGCTCAAGCGTACGAGAATGGATGGATGGAGGAAGAAGAAGGCGTGGGTGAAAGAAGAGAATCCCCATCTCTTTATAAAGGCGGTAGAAACTGTGCGCCTCCCCACTTGCCCATTAAAATCGCTTATTTCCTAAGCGCCACGATTGATGGCATGGTTGGGTTACCCACACCTGTATTGATGAGAATCCCGTGATAAGGTGACATGATCTCTGCTTCGACAAGACGTGTTAAGGAAACCGCCTCGCATTACGTGCAATTGCTGGTTGTGAAAAATGGTTCGAATAATGACCAGACCGTGGCGTGATGTCA
This sequence comes from Triticum aestivum, assembly GCF_018294505.1. Classification (NCBI taxonomy): domain Eukaryota; kingdom Viridiplantae; phylum Streptophyta; class Magnoliopsida; order Poales; family Poaceae; genus Triticum; species Triticum aestivum. The sequence goes on from NC_057804.1 coordinate 57,023,122, forward strand.
TGCTACAAAAAGCTGTCAGCAGATTAGATTTGTGGAATATTGTGCTCCCTACGGTGGTATGTGGAATTTGTTTTTGCAGAGCCAGACATGATTCTTGTGTTCAAAATCTTCTATGAAGTATTTGGAGAAGGAACTCGCCTTGCAATGCCGAAGACAATCTGCGCGCCGGACTCATCGTCATTGAAGCCTGGTTCAGGGGCTACTGAGGGAGTCCTGGATTAAGGGGTCCTTGGACAGCCGGACTATATACTTTGGCCGGACTGTTGGACTATGAAGATACAAGATTGAAGACTTCGTCCCATGTCCGGATGGGACTCTCCTTTGCGTGGAAGGCAAGCTTGGGAATTCGGATATGTAGATCTCCTTCTCTGTAACTGACTCTGTGTAACCCTAGCCCCCTCCAGTGTCTATATAAACCGGAGGGTTTAGTCCATAGGACACCAACAATCATAATCATAGGCTAGCTTCTAGGGTTTAGCCTCTGCGATCTCCTGGTAGATCAACTCTTGTAATACTCATATCATCAAGATCAATCAAGTAGGAAGTAGGGTATTACCTCCATCGAGAGGGCCTGAACCTGGGTAAACATCATGTCCCCCGCCTCCTATTACCATTAGCCTTAGACGCACAATTCGGGACCCCCTACCCGAGATCCGCCGGTTTTGACACCGACAGCTGGTGCCCGGACTATACGGAATTTTGGTTTGTCACTGGCGTTGAAAGTTATGGCCGTGTCGTCCTAGGGGTTTATTGCTGCAACTTGGCAGACTTCGGCAAGGCTGCGGAGTGCCCTTTTGCACCTATGTTTGAGGCGAAAGTCTCAAAGATCATGAATACTCCGAAGTCGTCGTCTTCCGGGGGGTGTTGCTCTGCGGTATTTTTGATGAGGAGATCCTCGCCGCTCTTGGCCACTTGCTCGAGTATCCAACATGCTCTAAGGCTGTGGGTTGGTATGGTATCCGGCGTTGTGTGTATTTTGCATGGCCCATCAAGTCATCCCTCTAGAACAGTTCCGCGCCCCGCAATGGGCCTTGATTTCTTTACTATTGGATCGGGCGACCCACGAGGGTGCATCCTTTTTGCCCAGATGAGGGGTTGAGTGGAAACTGGTGGCTCCCAAGGAGCTGCCTGAGTATTCCTGGCGCTTTCCATTGCACAGTACTTCTGTACTATGGTTGCCAAGTCAGCAAAGTGTAACACACGATGACGGTTGGTGGCATTGAGGATTCCCATGTCCGTGCAATTATTGCAGGATACAGAGATCGCGTCTTCGTCGCGGCAATCTTTAATCTTGTTTTTAACAAGGAGGAATCTGGCCCAAAAGTGATGGACTGCTTCCTCAGACTGCTGTCATATTTGCATGAGATCGCGTATATCTGGGTGGGTGGGTGGATTTGAATCCAAACCCTGATCCAATTTGGGATCCGGAGTTTGAGAAACTTCCGAGCTTAACAGTTCGGGTTCCGGAATATCAACCAATTTTTTAGGTCTGCCGTCCGACTCTAGGTTCAGAGGGCGGGGCACGTCCTTTCGCGGACTGGTATCCGGCTCGTCAAGCTCGGAGATCCGAACATAGTTCATATCAATATAGAGGGAGAGTTGTTGTATTGCTCCTCTACTGCCGCTATTTGATGGGTGATCAGTGGAGATTTGATTTCCCTCTGATCGGTTTTAAGCCCGATCTGATCGTAGTCTGTAGCAACCCCCAAGGCGGCGATGCAATCCATGAGTTCGTTTAAGGATGATAATTCCATCGGATCCATCCGTTTGGAGTATTCGGCATGCACACAGAGCCGATTTTTGATGACCCGAGAAGTCATCGTCGTCCCAACGGCCGAACGGGCGGTCATGGTAAAGCCGCCTAGCCGGAGGGTTTGGCCTAAGGCCAGGGCTCCTCCGGAGGTGATATTGTCCTTGATCATAAGGCGAGCCATCAATCCTGTCTTCAACGTCACACCGGATTTCTCAATGAAAGCACCAATGTCGGTGTCAAAACCGGCGGATCTCGGGTAGGGGGTCCCGAACTGTGCGTCTAAGGTCGATGGTAACAGGAGACGGGGGAGACAATGTTTTAACCAGGTTTAGGCCCTCTCTATGGAGGTAATACCCTACTTCCTGCTTGATTGATCTTGAAGAATATGAGTATTACAAGAGTTGATCTACCTCGAGATCGTAATGGCTAAAACCCTAGAAGTCTAGCCTATATGATTATGATTCTGCCCTGTGGACTAAACCTCCGGTTTATATAGACATCGGAGGGGACTAGGGTTATACAAAGTCTACATAGAAAGGAATCTTCATATCCGAATGCCAAGCTTGCCTTGCACGCCAAGGAGAGTCCCATCTGGACACGGGACGAAGTCTTCTGCCATGTATCTTCATAGCCCAACAGTCCGGCCCATGTCACATAGTCCAGCCGTTCGAGGACCCCTTAATCCAGGACTCCCTCAGCCCCTTTCCCTCTCCTACTCCCTCACCCTTTCCCCCTTTGGTACTCCGAAAAGAAGGAAAAAAGGTGGGGCGAATCCTACTAGGAGTGGAGTCTTAGTAGGACTCCCCCCATGGCGCGCGCCCATGGTGGCCGGCCTCCTCCTCCCTCCTTTATATACGGGGGCAGGCGGGCAACCCAAAGGCACAACATTGTCTTAGCCGTGTGTGGTGCCCCCTCCACCATTTACTCCTCTGATAGTATCATCGTAATGCTTAGGTGAAGCCCTGCGCAGATCACATCACCAACACCATCATCACACCGTCGTGCTGATGGAACACATCGACTCCATCGACACTGTGCTGGATCAAGAGATCGAGGGACATCATCGAGCTGAACGTGTGCAGAACTCGGAGGTGCCGTATGTTTGGTACTTGATCGGTTGATTCGAGAAGACGTTTGACTACATCAACCGCGTTAAGTTAATCACTACAAAAAAAGACACATCCGTGACATTTTGGGCCGAACAATTTTTTTCTGTCATACATATGACACTTCTATGACAATAATTGTGACAAAACCTGGTATCATCATAGATGTGGTGGGCTCCTACTTCTATGAAAAAAAATCATGATAGAAAATGGGCTTTTCGTCCTGGGCGGGCCGGAGACGCAGCTGCATGACATTCTTTGGGCCGTCCATGACGGAAAAAACCGTGGTAGAAGCGAGGGCGAGGAAAATTTTGGGGAGTTCTCGGTTACGGTGGGCGGTCGGGGGCTGAGCGATGCGCGTTTCTCTCATGCATGTACGCGCGTGTGTGTGAGGCGTTGGCTCTAACTGAACCCGAGCGAGGCGTTGGGCTCTAACTGAACCCGAGCGATTGCACTGCAGGCTACACGTTACTGAACCCAAGCGATTGATCGATGGCTGTTAACTGAACCCGATCGAGCGATTCCTTCGCTACTGCTGCTAACTGAAGCCGATCGATTGGATGAACAGTGAGCATTGCAGGGGGTTTGGATGAACAGTGAACGATGGCGTTGCCTTTGGATGAACAGGACCCGATGGTGTGGAGGGCTGGATGAACAGTAGACGGTGGAGGGGTGCCCGTGGAGGGGTGGTTGAACAGTAGTCGGTGGAGTAGCGCACGGTGGAGGCTGGATGAACAGGAGCCCGTGGAGGCTGGAGGAGGTCGACGGTAGCCCGTGGAGGCTGGAGGAGGTCGACGGTGGAGATGAACAGTATCCTGTGGAGTCCTGTTTTGCGGTACGCCACACCCCTCCCGATGAACAAGACCCCCATTTCGACCGTAGCGCACCAACACAAGTCCGTTTCGTCCGTTTTGCGGTATACCACACCCCTCCCGATCAACAGGACCCTCGTTTGGACCGTAGGAGGTCCATTTTGTCCGTTTTGCGGTACGCCACACCCCTCCCTATCAATAGGACCCCCGTTTCGACTGTAGGAGGTCCGTTTCCTCCGTTTTGCGGTACGCCACACCCCTCCCGATGAACAGGATCCCATTTTGAATGTGGCCGGTCAAACACAAGGCCGTTTCCTCTGTTGTGCGGTACTCCAAGCCTCGTTTCCATCGCCTGTTCCATCCAAGCCCTCCCGATGAACACGACAACGCATTCCGTTCCGACCCAGCCTGTTGGCTCCCAAACGTTCCGTTGCCTCCCGATGAACACGGCGCATTCCGTTGCCTCCCCATGAACACGACGCATTCCGTTGCCTCCCCATGAACACGACGACGATGCTGATTCTCTGTTCCGACCCAGCCATGTACACGAGCCCTCGCCGTACGTATGCGCGAGTAGGCGTTCGAAACCCCGGCCGTATGTACACATACGTGGCCGTATTTTCTTTCTTGCACCCTGGCCACTGTACGTACATGTACATGCTACGTGTGCGCCTCTACTACGACATGTGCGCGCCTCTACATCCACCAGTATATATGTACGTACACGTTCGCGACCAGAATGACAATGCTACATACGCTTCGACCAGGTGGGCCCCGACTGTCAGGCACTTCCTTGCCTGCGAAGATTTAGCTGGTGGGGCCTAGCAGTCAGGGGAGTGAATTGTTTTTTTGCCCGGACGCACTTCCTTGCATGCGAAGATGTAACTGGTGGGTCCCAGCAGTCAGGGGGGCGAATCGTTTTTTTCTTTTTGCCCAGACGCACTTCCTTGCGTCCGAAGGTGTAGCTGGTGGGTCCCAGCAGTCAGGGGGGAAACATTTTTTGCACGAAATACGGTGGCCCGTCCAGTGGGTCCCCACTGTTAGGTGGAGGAATAACTATTTTGCGCGTAATAAGGAGGCACTTCCTTGTTGCGGCCGTGGACCCAGCTGTCAGCCTATCCACGTACAGTCCACGTCCGATGGAAGCCGTTCCTTGACCACGTTGACCACGCCGCACCAAGAGCACCAGGGCGGTGGACGACAGCAAGGCCTAGGAAGGGGATGACGAGGAGCCGGGGAAGACGCGGCAGTAGATGCCCACGCATGGAGGAGTACGAGGGTTCACTGGTTCGCTATGGTGTGAGGCTGCCGTCGCCGCAGAATAACAGGGGGTGTGGGTGAGTAGAGGGATGGCCTGGCTAGCAGTGGGAGTAGTAGGGGCGGTGAGGCCTCCACCGCATCACAGCCGGCCACGGGAGGCAGGAGCACGAGGCACGACCGGCGCTGGTTTGGGCAGCTGGAGCAAGAAGACCAGAGGTTGAAGAAGCACTACGGCCGTTGGATGGACATCGTACGGTCACTGGATCTAGAATCGTGCATATTTACTAAGTTGACAAAGCCCTCCGTCCCCGTCAACTTAGTAGGCCCACAAGTCAGCCTGTCACTATACTGGGTCCCAGCTAACAGGGGGTATTCATTTTTTGTGCGTAATAAGGAGGCACTTCCTTGCGTGCGAAGATATAGCTGGTGGGTCCGAGCTGTCAGCGGCGGTAACGTTTTTTTCGTGAAATAGAGAGGCCCTTTCGGTGGGTCCCTGATGTCAGGTGGAGGAATCATTATTTTGCGCATAATAAGGAGGCACTTCCTTGCGTGCGGCCGTGGACCCAGCTGTCGGCCTCTCTCCACGTATAGTCCACTTCAGATGCATGTCGGTCGTTGACCATGTTGACCAGGCCGTGCCAAGAGCACCAGGGCGGTGGACGACGGCGAGGCCTAGGAAGGGAACGACACGGAGGCCGGGAAGACTCAGCAGTTGTTTCCCACGTGGAGGGGAGTACGACTGTACGAGGGTTTACTGGTTCGTCTGCCGTCGCTGGAGAATAACAGCAGGTGTGGGTGAGTAGAGGGATGGCTAGGCCAGCGATGGGAGTACGGTGGGGCGGTGAGACATGTGCGGCAGCATAGCCGGCCGCGGGGAGGAGGGAGCAGGCAGTCCCTTCGGCGCTTGTTTGAGCGGCTGGAGCAGGAAGAGCAGAGATTGAAGAAGCATGACGGCCGTTGGATGGACATCCAACAGTCACTGCTTGCGCATCAACCTTTTTTTAGGAAAGCCTCAAATCTATGGAAAACATCATACAACCCATCTGTCATTATTTATAATAATTTACAGCCCATTTGCTAATACTTAAGGTTTTTTTGGAGCCCATATTCTTTTTGTTAGCATTACAACCCATATTGTGGCCATGGTTTAAAAATTATACAAAATTTTGCATATTTCAGTGCGGTCCGAACTTTTTTTGATCTCGAAATTTCGACTCACATTCAAACTGATTTTAAAAATAAATGTATATCAATATAAAATCCAACAAATTTTCCATGCATAAAAATTAATGTAATTTAAAATCTCGAAATGAAAAAAAGATATTTGAAACTAATTGCCGGTTTGATGTGTTTTAAAAAAGTACATCCCATTTCTTATTACCGATGGGCCATTTTCTCGGCCAGCCCAATGAAAGCTCTCCTCGTCTTGAAAGATTTGCAACCCAACAGGCCTGACAAAGTGACTTACCTAGCAAATCACAAAAAAACTGGGTTGTGGCCGTGGACCCAGTTGTCAGCCTCTCCATGTACAGTACTCTTCCGATGGAATGTCGTTGACCACATTGACCACGCCGCACCGAGAGCACCAAGGTGGTGGACGATGGCGAGGCCTAGGAAGGGGACGACGCGGAGCCGGGGAAGATGCGGCAGTGGATGCCCACGCGGAGAGGAGTACGAGGGTTCACTGGTTTGACTGTGGTGTGAGGCTGCCATCGCCGCAGGGCTTGGCTAGCGGTGGGAGTAGTAGGGGGCGATGAGGCCTCAATGGCAGCACAACCGACCACTGGAGGCAGGAGCAGGCGGTCTCCCTGGCACTGGTTTGGGCGGCTGGTGCAAGAAGAGCAGTGATTGAAGAAGCAGCAGGACCATTCGATTCAAATCCAACGGTTACTGCTGCTAGAATCGTTTGTTGACTAAGTTGACAAGCCATGCATACCCGTCAACTTAGTAGGCCCACAGGTCAGCCTCCCAACCGGTGCGCCCCAGATGTCAGTGGGAGGAATCATTTTTTTCGTGTAATAAGGAGGCAATTGATTGTGTGCGGCCAGACCAGCGGAGGGAGTAGGGTGAGCCGGGGAAGCCTGCGCGGCATCACAGCGGGCCACAAGAAGAGGGACAGGCAGTCCCGCCGGCGCTAGTTTAGGCGGCTGGAGCAGGAAGATTAGAGATTGAAGAAGCACGTTGGCCGTTGGATGGACATCCAACAGTCACTGCTGCTAGAATCGTGTGTTCACTAACAAAGCCTTGCGTAAACAAGTCAGCCTCAAAATCTGTGGCGTGTACAACCCATTTGCTATTATTTTTATAATTTTTACTCATTTTCTAATTCATATGGAATTTATTGCAGCCCGTTTTCCATTTTTAGAATTGCTGGCCATTTTCTGGTTAGTACCAGGGTCAAAAAATTAACTAAATATGTGGGAAATTTTGAAAATTCACAAATTTTTGCTGGGGAACGAAATATTCTTAATCCAAAAATTAATAGCCATACTAAAACAAATTTAAAAATAAATTAGTACTATGTCATGTTATCCAATGAAATATGTATAAGATATAAGTGAAGAACAAAAACAAAAAAAGAAACTAATATCCCATTTGCTATATATTTTTTGGAATTTTCAACCCCTTTTGATATTACTTTTAACAGACATTGACCATACTCTTTGGCCAGGACGGAATGCATCCCTCCTCGTCTTGAAAGATTTGCAGCCTAGTAATTCGGAGAAAACAAATAGGCCTAGCTTGGGTATTCTTCAAAAAGAAATACTGGGCTACCTATTTTCCCAAAGAACTGGTGCATCAGCATTTAGCTTTATTTATTTATTTACTTATTTATGTTTAGGGGACCATGAGCATGTACCTGGGCCGGATTCATGTGAGAGCCTCCCTTCCAGTTAATTATGGGCTTCTCTATTGGGCCTTCATCAGTGGGCTGCATGTTATCAACAAGTGGAAAATGTGTTTCGTACGAAAAATAGTATGAGCTACGTACGGTATGGGGCACTAAAGGATCGAACCGTGCAACGACTTCCAAAACATTGTGTTTGTCATTCTAACAACATATTTATTCAACCAATAGAAGAAATACTACTGATTGTACATCGAACAGCAGCAGCACCAGCAACCGGGGCTGGGGGTGCAACAGAAGCAGTAAGCAGGCCAAAAGATTGAAGACGCATCTCTCTCTTCCAAACCAAACATCAGCCATCATTACAAAAGGGCTACCAAAAAAAGAACAAGTGTATGCATCAAACTAAATAAAGATCCTACTACACCAAGTGTACGCATCTAACTAACTGGCTCAGTTAGATGTTACTATTTATTAAGCTGTGGAGATTGGTTGACGGCTTGAACTAGATGGGTGCCTGACGGGGGAAACTCCAGCCAACAGGTCGAAATCTGATACTTGCGACCCTCTCTCCTACTTTGGGCTGCAGAGCGTGTCGACACATATCAGGGTATGGTGCATGCAGAGACGCATGGTATGCTATGTACACACAATTTTGCCTGATGAACGAAACCACGCTGCCATCATGATCCTTGCCGTCGGTTATCTCCTGGTTAATCGGATAATTCAGTCCGACAAATAGAGAGCGTGTAACAAGGCTACTTACCAGCCTCTAGTCAAAAATTCCTGAAGGCCCAGAGAAGCTAGGATCCTGCTCAAAGACCTTGCAGTGACTGTGATTGTATTCCGCGAAACAACACGTCTGGTACGTGCGAACGATCATCAATCTTTCACCGTCGTCTGATCGAGCCAGGAACCACCTGCAACTGCCATGCCGCTTTTCTTTGAAAGGTTCTAGGATTAGGAAGGGTAGGGACACCAGGAAGCCTACAACATCATATCAAGTTGGAGTCAAATAAAAAAGGGCTCTTGATTTAGTCAATCTTAAGAATAGCATGTTATGAGCATGAATATTTTTTCAGTAAATGTTGACAGTAATATAAGCAAGCCATCATGATATCATAGGAAAGTAACATACTGCTGTAACAGCCGTTTGTAGCGATGACTGGAGTAGGCCAGCAATACGTCCAGCCATAGAAGGAGTCGACAGCGTAAATGAAGCCCTTGTGTTCAATGGCATCAGAGAACCATGGAGGATGTATAATCCTGCGATGGACGTGCAGATTTATCCACTTACCGCAGTGACCTATCAGATAGGCGAGACCACGGTTGAAGAATGCAATTAGCCTGAAGTCTTTATAATTCGCAGATCTTGTGGGCACTTGGCAGATTACAACCTTGAGCAAATCAAACTTGGTATCATGTTGGCTACTGTAAGATTCCGAGTATTCTGGGCCGCGGTGCCAAAGCAGTGTAGTGTTAATCGAAGGAAGGGGGATCAAACGCTGGGTGTAGACCTCCACGAGCATCCAGCTGCCGCGACCGTCGACGAGCACCATCCAAGACGTGTTCATGCCAACCCAGTACATACCGTTAATGTAGTTGAGGGTGACGGGGATTGGATCGCAGTCAAGGGGGTTGATGCTCGCCACCCTACAATCGTTATGCTGCATGACATGCTGTTTCTGAAGATCGGGCGACATCAGCAAGCAAGGAGTTGGCTTAAAAAGCTCCTGCCTGAGGGCTTTGAGTAAACGGTACAACCCCGACGAGCACGCGGCGAGCGGCATGGTACTGAGATTGTCCACACGCGAAACAATGAGCTTGATTACCTCTGTGGGGAGCGAATTCCAGCCACTCTTTCGGCGGGCGCTGCTCGGTTCTGCCATTGTTAGTGCTTGGGTTTCGGACGAGGGGGGGAGGCGCCTTAGCGGGGATGGAAGATTGGACGAGATTATGTGCGGACAAAGATGGAGAAGCGAATATGTGTTGTGGGAAGTGGACAGGTGATGATGACTACAACACGCCGCTTGACTTATGAGACACATACCAGCAACGTAGGGTCATATCGATGCCAGACAACTTGCTTGAGTGATCACGGTACTGGTACTCCCTACAGTACCTACTACAGTACTATGCCCTAACTTGCTTGAGTAGAGTAGTAGAGTAGGACTCTGCTCTACTACTAGCACCGGAGGAGTAGTATATTCTAATCTAAAATAGTTACAAACTTCAATGCCCGGGTGTGGAACGACTATGAACCATGCTCAAAGACCGTGTCTATGTGGTGTTTGGACTTATATGCAAAAAAAATAGCAAGATGCCTGTGCATTGCACGGCACACCATCATCACCAACTCGGTTTTTTCTCTACTCCTACTCCTATAAAAGACTTAGTTGGTGATGATGGAGGTGAGGAGGCGTGTTCAGCCGGGCGTGCAGTGGACGACGCAACACTATTCGATTTGTTATAAAAAACAAAGACGAGTAGTAGAAATAGAGACATAGGGAGGAGCGATATAGATCGAGGCAAGGCCTTATCTATAAATGTGGAGAGAGGTGCGGGTATCTTTTGTCAAATTGTCATAGTTGGCTTTCTATCCGTCAGATATAGATCGGACGGTCTATATTACAAGATGGCAGGCATACCATCATCACCAACTCGGTTTTCTATAAGAGTATATGTAGATAGATAGAGACTAGGGAGTACTAGTAAGGACACCATCTACTGCTTCGTGTGCTACTCCTGTGCTCCATTCGGCAGCCGCAACGTCCCCTACAGACACTCCCTCCAGCGCTCCATTCGGCGGGTGATGTTGAAATTTGGGGAGCGCACTCTCGTGACTGCTGGCAGCCACGACTTCACCGACGACGACTTCTTCCTCGACCTCGGCAACCTCTTCCTCAACGACATGGGCGACAACCTCAACGCCAACGGTGCTGCTCCCATTGCATCGTATGTGTTTTTGTCCTTCCTATTTGAAATCGTGGTAGAATTCATGTTTCTACTCTGTATCCTACTACTATGCTAGTCCACATGATTAGTTTCATCTCTGTTATAGCCGTCATGATTTATTTTGTGCTTATTCGGATTAAATCTCGTAGTAACTTGCTCATATATTCAACTGGTGCAATGTCCCCTACAGCCACTCCCGTTTCATGGATGGCCTGGTCGATACCTCCAAGGATCCCTTCGTCCACTGCAATGAGTGCCCGATGCCGTTTTGTGGCTCGCCGACGGACATGGTGCATCACCTCACGGATGCGTGCAGCGGTCACTGCTGGCCCTTAGCGGAGAACATCAAGTACGATACATGCTACCCGTTCACCATGACGGAGTCGCTGGAGGATCACCGCCGCCTGCTAGTCTCGAAGGAGGATGGCAGCGTCTTCCTCTTGATCGTGGGCACCGACGAGGCCCACGCAGGCCACCGCCCCATCTCTGTAATGTGCATCAGGGGCGACGTCACTGACGCTAACACTGACATGAGGCTGATGTACGGGTGCGTGGTCAGTGTTACTACCCCTCCGGGTCACGTGGGCGGCGACACCGGCCTCATCAAACGAACTTGGACTCTAGGAGCTGGGACTATTGATGGAGTCATGTACCTAGGGTAGGGTCATGGACCTATCTAAGCTATCCTACCCAAGGACATCTCTAGAAGAAACTACCTGTCAGTCGACCTAGAGGTGATCCACTCGACGAACTCTAGGACACTCGACGATGAAGATAACCACTCGACCATGGAGCTAACAACTCGACGGCCAGGAGATCTAAAGTCACTCTGCACGCAACGGTCTGCCATTAAGTAGCTTTTATGGTCTTTATAGCACTTTATGTGGGTGTTACCAGTAACCCCCTGTCTTAATGTACCTTAAACCCTCCGCTACGTGGGCTGGCCGGGGTCCTGGCGCACTCTATATAAGCCACCCCCTCCACGGGCAGAAGGGTTCACACCCCTGTAACACATACACATATAATCTAGTCGACCGCCTCCGGGCTCCGAGACGTAGGGCTGTTACTTCCTCCGAGAAGGGACTGAACTCGTAAATCTCTTGTGTTTACAACTCCTCCATAGCTAGGATCTTGCCTCTCCATACCTACCCCCCATTCTACTGTCAGTCTTAGTACCACGACAGTTGGCGCCCACCGTGGGGCAGGTGTCTTAGCGGCTTATTGGAGAAGTTGCAATTGTTCCGATCACCTTCATCATGGTTTCTGACGGAGTTCTGGTCGAGGGCCGAGAGATCCGTCTCGGCGCGCTCACGTTCATCGCTGACGACTCCGCTTGGCTCCAGGAGGCTCCACTCGACATTGACGCGCTTCCCATCCACGGGGCAACACACTTTCGCGCATGTGTCCGCGGCGTCCTGCTGCGGCAACTGTCGGCCCCATACTGGTCGAGTCCTGCATCATCCTCACTCCCTGTCTCCCGCCAGCGCAAGCGTTCTGGTAGGTCGAGGCTTCAGCGGTGGCTGAAACATGCAGCGGCTCGCCAATCGGCCACCACTCAAGTCACGATGATCGAGCCCGACGAATCTCTCTACGGCCTGTTCAATCTGTCGACTGGCTCCATAGAGACCGCATCCGAATGCGACAACAGTGACCCAGCAGCGGAGGTCTTGATGGTCAACGGGCCTCGTAGTCCTCCCGGCTTCCCCCGCACCGATGGAGCGGACGGTGGAGGCGACCCCGCACAAGTCCACGAGGAATATCAACCCGAGCCACTTACTTCTCTGCAAAGAGAAGAGCTTCAACGCTGGAATATGGATGCTCTGCATACTCCCATCGTAGGAGAAACCCCCGAGGCTCGTGCCTTGGAGGATGCGCGCTTAGCCAACTTGGCTGAGCGCACTTGACTGGAGAACCTCCAGTGGGCACTCGACGAGCGCGTGCGGCAACGAGTTCCAGACTCCAGTCGACGTCAACTCTTTCCACCGACGACTCAGGTATACCGAACCCCAATTCAGAATCTAGCAGCTGCGGCCCGGATAGCAGAGTCGATTCAGCCCTCTCAATCAAAGGCTGGCAGAGGCTTGATGCAGATCAGGGATTTGCTCCGGGCAGCAGGAGATCAGAATTCAGCCGTATCACAGTCGCACAATAGGATTCATAGTCGATCCGGCGCTGCGAATACCGTTTAGTCGGCTCACAGCCCCGGATCGCCTTCGCGGCGTGAGGGACGTGGGGGTCAACATGATCCATATGATGACCGATTCGATCGTGATGATCGGCGTCGAGTGCCCACCCCTCCCCCAAGAGGTGGGTATATGTCCCTCAGCAACAAGATGACAGACGCTAGCACAGTGTTGGCCGAAGAGCTCCGGTCGACCCCAGGGAACCAAGCTTTGATGCGAGATCCATTATCGTGCAAGGTCTGGTCGACCAGAACAGAGCTCACCGGGAAGGCCATGACAGAGACGCGCCCACCAGCGGCAGGGTTCATGTTTCAGGACCTGTCGTGGATTTGTCACGGCAGATGTCCTAGCGAAAGGACTTAGTCGTGGAGCCATCGCTACGAGTTTACTTGAAGGGGTTAAAGCGGACACAAAGACACGAGGGTTTTATACTAGTTCGGCCCCTTCGATGAAGGTAAAAGCCTACGTCTAGTTGTGATGGAATTGATATGATCTCGATGGCTAGGGAGCAAACAAGCTTCGCCTAGGCTCGAGTTGTGGTTGTCTGTCCTGAACCGCCACCGGGTCGTCCCCTTATATACACGGGTGACGCTCGTCGGTCCATAGAGTCCTAACCGGTTCATACTCGTACTCCGGTTGCTATCTCTCTATTCCTTACTTACAATACAAGTCATACATCAGGCCGGTTTACGGCTACATGTTCTAACCGACTACAGGCCTTGGGCCTTCATCTGTTTACGCCACTAATGAAGTTAACCCGGCCCAAGTAGGCCGGTTTACGCCTAGTGGTAATATCCCCAACATTAGGCCCCAGATTGATTTGAACTGGTTCATGTCAATCCTTCACACCATCTTGCGTCTTGGATATCTTCTGTTAATTGGCAAATCTCCATGTCGTCATCATTTTTGGTTGCTGTAAACCGGCATGACGTCATCAGTTTTGGTTACTGTAAACCGGCATGACGTCATTATGAAATTCATAACGCCCTCTTAATGACAGCTCCTGGATTCGCGCGTTTGACCTAGCTCGGTTGCCTTATAAATAAGACCGAAAGGACATTTCCTTTCTCTTCCCCTTCGTCCCTTCTTCTTCTTCTTCCTCACGTCGCCGGCTTTGGAGCTCCGCCACCACCGTCGACCTTTGCCTCGTCTCGGGCCGCTGCATCAACCTGAACGTACTAGAGTGTTGCGGCGTCTTTCCGCATCTTCTCCGTTCCCGGTAAGTCCTCTCTCCTTCTTAACCTAGATCTGTTCTTAGGGTTCCATGTTCTTGCTATGTTCATTGCGCGTTCATAGCTGTTCTCTGACCTTGAATGCATCTGTGAACTCTTGCTGTGCTTAGTAGCGATCCCTTTAGCATCCGCCTGCTATCTCTCATCCAAGCGCATAGATCTCCCGCACATATCCGCTCAAGGGTTCACTTCTGTTTCCGCCTTAGTCTTCGAAATATTTCCTGTTTTTATGAGCTTGCTGTAGATCCGCGGCTGTAACATGATTTTGTGAAATTTGTTTCTGCATAACTAGTTATCCATAGTTTCAATTGCTTCCGATGCTTAGGCCAGGCGGTTTAACTTCACCATAGAGAAAAAATTGCTAAACCGGTATATATGTCATTAGTCCCCTGGTTGAACCGCCAGAATCCACCTGATGCCGCGTTGTAGAAGACCGGTTTATGGGTACTGCCTCCGGTTTACTGTATTTAGATCAACACCTTTTTATCCGGCATGTCCTTGAACCAGATCACCTATTTCTTGTACATCTCGTCATGGCCAAACAAGTGTACGAGTGCAACTGGGTTCCCTCCCGTGTCACAGAATCACAGGTGGACGATCTAGTCCTGATCGGTGCTTTGGATAGCAAAGATACGATTCACTGGAGGGTTCCTGGAGATGAATGTCCTCCCAAGCCAGGAAGGAGAGGTCGTGGTCTTCGCAGATCACATGGCCCGGGGCTTCAAACCGCCCGGCTCTAAATTTTATCGGGATGTGTTAGCCAACTTTCAACTCCGTCCACAAGATACTGGCCCCAACTCCGTCACCAATCTATGTCACTTTCAAGTACTTTCTGAGGCATACCTTCAAGAGGAGCCTTCAGTCGAGTTATTTAGAGATCTCTTTCATCTAAACCGCCGTACTGAATTCACCGACGGCCCTAATACCGAACTGGGCGGTATGGCCATTCAGAAGAGGAAGGAAATCACCTATCCCCATGTCAAACTCCATACTCACCCCAAGGAGTGGAACGCAACTTGGTTTTATTGCAAGGATACCTCCCCTGACAATGAAAATCCCTTGCCTGGCTTCCGTCCGGAACGGCTCAGCAACACTCACCCTTTTCCACAAAGGCTAAGTGCCAAGGAGAGAATTAAATATGCCCCTCAACTGTCCAAGCTCCGGGCCTTCATGGCCAATGGTTTAACAGGAATAGACCTTGCACGCTGCTGGATATCATGGAGCATTCTGCCTCTAAGCCGGCGCCCTGGTTTGATGTGCGAATATATTGGTAGTGTCGATGACCCACTCCGACATATCAAAATCCAGGTCTCCGACGACGAAGTCACAGAATCTGTAAAGAAGATGTTGAATGAACCGGAGCACCTCTGTGCTCAAACCGGTCTGCTTCCTTACTGCACCACCAACGAACCGCCAGTGGTAAGATTTTACTTGCTTTATTATTGAACCTGTTACTGCTTTATCTGTCTGACCTTTAATTATTGTTGATCCAGAGTGATAATCCGTTTTGGAGCAAGAAGCTTCCACAAGATAAAATGGAGAAGGCAGGGCGGCCAACCCAGCCCAAGACCAAAGCTATCAAGAAACTAGCTCGTAAAAGAAAGACCACCGCTTCATCTGACCCAGCCATTGATGATGATGTGGGTAATCCGGATCTTGAGGTAGAACTTGATTCACTTGGCTTACTTTTTACCCGCCTTATTGATGATGATGCTTGTCAGGATAACGCTGAGGCCAGCAATGCAGGCTTCGTTGAGGTAACTATTCTCTCTTCTGATTCAGAAATCTTGCCTTTGCCAAAATCTCGTCGGACAAACTGGAAAGTTAAATTTTCTCATCCTCTTGCTTATCTGGATCCCAACTTTCTTATGAAGACCCAACAACACGAAGCTCGCCGCACAACCCGGCACAGCGGCCAGGTAGTTACTTCTGCCGGTTTACCGAACAGTCCGGTCCGAAAACGCCGCTCCGATGTCTCCGACCTTTTTATTGATTTAAATCCTAAAGCGGGTTTCTTCCGTCAACCTCTTAATCCATCCGACCAGGTCACTTCTCATTCATCGTCTGGTGATTCGTCGGCCACCCAGCTACCACCTTTGAAAACAGTTGCTGGGTAAGTTAAACCGAACATATGCTTCCAGTATACTGCGCAATGGCTTACGCTTTTCCTTGACTTTTTGTTTTTCTTTCAGGGCTAAAGAGAAACCAAGCAAGAAGGCCCGCCTGGATAGAGCGGCTGAAGAAGATGTGGCCCCAGAACATCACCAAGCACCGGATCATGAAATGTTTACTTGTGAAGATATCCCCAATGATCCTCCTCTGCAACACGACGTTATCCCTGAAGAAGGTCTTATTAATACTCCAGCCTCTGCTGATCCGCCTGCCAGCTCTGTCCAGATTGAGAAATCCCACACTCCTGCTGACAAACCGGCCGCGCCAACCCAAACCGGCGAGTCAAAAGATGATGATGTCGTGATTACCGGCGTAGGCCGCTCTGAACCCGGGAATCCTGCCACCCTTACCAGGCATGCCATCAAAGAAGATTCTTCCCCTTTGAACAAAGGAAAATGGGATGTTGAAATAGAGACATACGCCGCTCTAAATGCTCAAGATCTTCACTCTGGCTATTTAAACCGGCTTTACACTAGCCGTGACTGTGAAGCTGGCTTGGTCAAAATGATGAGGGATAAATTTGAGGTAAATTCCTTCTTTCCTTTCTGCCATTGCATTCATCCTTGTAGCCCCCAAGGGCCGGTTTGTGACCTTGGCCAAACCGGGACTTGATCCTGAAATTTTTTGAAATCCGTCGGCATAACCCTCGAGGGCCGGTCTAACTTAGCATAAGTAAACCGGGGCTCAAAAATAAAAAGCTGTCCTTAGAACATAACTTGATCAAATAGCTATTAGCCCCCAAGTGCCAAGTTGAATACTTGTATTGAGCTTGGGACTTTGTAATCTAGCAATATAAAAAAGTGAAGGTGCATTAGCCCCCAAGTATCAGGCATATAACTTTGTTATGTGGTTGATACTTCCATTTGTTGGATCGCCTGTGCAAAGCTTAAAATGCCATCTGTATGCAGCCTGAAGTGAAAATCAAGGAGGACCGGATTGCCGATTTGCAGGAGGCCCTGAAGACCCAGCAGGCTGAAACAGATAAGGCCAAGCAAGAATTAACCAGCGCTTTGAGCACTGCTGAACGGCTGAAAGAAGGCTTCAAGAAAGAGCGGGCTGACTAGGCCACTGAGAAGGCCGGTTTAACCAAAAGAGCGGAAAATGCTGAAGCGGCCCTTAAACCGGTGGTGGATGAACTGACGGCCGTACAACGGCAAATACACTCCATGACTGCTGCAATCTTTGGTAAGCTCCTTGTAACTTCTGTGATAAATTTGAATCTGCTGTATCGTAAATCCGGTTTGAGACCATTCCAATCTTGTTATAGGCACACATATTGGGCACTTAGGAAATGATGTGCGGAAGAAATTGAAAGCTGCCTACACCTTGGTGGAACAATTGTATACCGGAGCCCAACGGATCATCACCACAACTTCTCACAACAACCCGGCACCCTCTTTAATCCAGGACACTCTTAGCAAGTTGTCAATGCTTCCAGCCCGGTTTGAGGAGCTGAAAAAATCCGCTGCCCGAACCGGAGCCATCAATGCCTTAATCCGGGCAAAGGCATGGGTGCCCGACTTTGATCCTGTGGAAGCAGCTCAAGGCTATCCCAGTCTGAAAGAAGATGGCTCTGAATTCAACGAAGAAGATTTAAGGGCCATAAACCGTGCAGTGTGCCCTCTGGCTTGCCAGCTAGCTGAAGAGGCAGATTTGACGCATTATCAAGCGCAATATAATAATCAAAACAAACGAGTGCCTGCCCCAACTGTTGAAGCGGAGAATCTGATTCCTCCAATCCGTAAGCACACTTACGCCCCTGATATTGAACCGTCTTCCCTGATCCATGAAGAGGCTGTTTTCCAAGCTTTAATGGGAATCGACTGGACCACTGTTGATTTCCATCCAACGGGTAAAGACGAGGAAGCTGAAGCGGCGGAGGATGAGGAGCAGGCTTGAACCGGAAGCCGGTTTGAAGAGCTATTTGCAACATCCTTCCACAAAAACAATGATTTTGTTTGAGCACCATGCTGCCTTGTAATAGGATAGTTAAAACTTCTGCCTGGAATATGCCTTCGTGCATAAGTACTGAAGCTTTTGCTTGAAAAACTTTAATTCATATTTCCTGCAATCAGAAAAATTTGAACTTCGGTGGCGGTTATACCGTCAGTCGGATTATGATCTTGATATGTGTATCAGTAATATAACAAATAGATGATACATAAATACCTGCCATGGTTGAGCATAAAGCTGGCTTTAGCCAAGCCTGAAGCGGTGGTTTTATAAACCATTACCGTCAAAAAGGGAGAAAGTAGCTCCCGTATAAACCGTACTGACTTAATACGAGCCCCCTGGTTACTCCATGATGTTAACAGGGAAAAGGTAAACCAGGCAGACTCCTCCGGATTTAAAGGGGGATCAAAAAATCATTGGCTGAACCAGAAAAAATATGCTTGTTGACATAAAAGAAATCCAACAAAAGCAAAGAACGAACAAACCATGAAAACAACATGGAAGCAAAGGCAATGATAAAAACCATTTGCAAAAATATGCTATACTGAGCTGTTCAGATGGTATTACCATGGTCGGACGGGATCAAGGCCCCCAATAGGAGTGACAATGATTCAAGTCAGCCAGGTCCCCAAATGACTCATGGCATATATGCCAGATCAAGAGGCGTGGCAATGGTTCGGGTTCGACCATGCCCCCAAGTGATTTTGTGGCCTTAGGCCGACCAAGAGGCGTGACTGGTTCAGACTTGACCATGTCCCCAAATGATCTGGTGGCTGTCGCCTATCAAAGGGTGTTCGTTGGTTCGGACACGACCAAGGCCCCCAGTGATATATAAAAAACAAATGTCAAGGGGTAAACCAGAGGCCGCTTTAAACAGAACCACTCCGTGTAACCTCGCATGATGAGAAAGACAGAGACCCCGCTTTAGCTGAGGCTCCGGTTTGATATATCAAAGATAATATATACATTGTCATGATATGTACATAGATAGAGCCGATGGCTCAAGTATAGTAAGGCCGAAGATGAGCTATATTCCACGGCCTGTTGGTCTCCTCCTCTGATGTACGTGAGTCTGGATGCCCTCGAATATCAATCAGATAGTATGACCCGTTGTGCAAATTCTTGCTGACCACGAAAGGTCCCTCCCAAGGTGGGGATAACTTGTGCATATCCGCTTGATCTTGGATGAGTCGAAGCACCAAATCTCCCTCTTGAAAAGTTCTGGTTCTAACCCGGCGACTGTGATAGCGATGAAGATCTTGCTGGTAAATCGCCGAACGGGCAGCCTCTATATCACGCTCCTCGTCCAATAGGTCCAAAGCGTCTTGCCGTGCTGTCTCATTGTCTGTTTCAACATAAGCTGCCACACGAGGCGAATCGTGCCGGATATCACTAGGGAGAACTGCCTCTGCTCCATAGACTATGAAAAATGGCGTGTATCCCGTGGACCGGTTTGGCGTAGTATTGATACTCCATAATACAGATGGTAGCTCTTCAACCCAACATCCTGGTGTTCTTTGCAATGGGACCAAAAGCCGGGGTTTGATGCCTCGCAAGATTTCCTGATTAGCTCGTTCTGCCTGTCCATTGGACTGGGGGTGTGCCACTGACGACACGTCAAGTCGGATGTGCTCACGTTCACAGAACTCCTTCATAGCGCCCTTGGATAAATTGGTACCATTGTCAGTAATGATACTGTGTGGAAAACCAAACCGGAAAATCACCTTCTTGATGAACTGCACCGCTGTTGCTGCATCACACTTGCTGACAGGCTCCGCTTCAACCCACTTGGTAAATTTGTCAACTGCCACCAAAAGGTGGGTTTTCTTATCCTTGGATCTTTTAAAAGGCCCAACCATATCCAGCCCCCAAGTTGCAAACGGCCATGTTATTGGGATCATCCTCAATTCTTGAGCCGGCACATGAGCACGCCTTGAAAATTTCTGACATCCATCACACCGTTTAACCAAGTCCTCCGCATCAGCATGCGCTGTCAACCAGTAGAACCCGTGATGAAA
The DNA here is from genome assembly GCF_018294505.1 of Triticum aestivum. NCBI lineage: Eukaryota > Viridiplantae > Streptophyta > Magnoliopsida > Poales > Poaceae > Triticum > Triticum aestivum. Next base: position 57,043,414 of record NC_057804.1, read on the forward strand.
CGCCTTTGCCACCAGAGACTTTGAACCGGCGTGGTGTCCACAATCCCCTTCATGGTTTTCTCTTAAGATTTCACAGCCTTCCTCAGGAGAAACACAACGTTGAAACGCTCCTGATACACTGCAATGATGTAATTCACCATTGACAATCGTCATAGACTTGGATCGCCGGACTATCTGCCTGGCCAGAATCTCATCCTCTGGTAACTCTCCCCGGTTCATGTACGCAAGATAAGGAACTATCCAATCCGGAATAACATGCAGGGCTGCCACCAATTGAGCCTCCGGATCAGGGATAACCAAATCCACCTCACCTGGGAGCTTGACTGACGGGTTGTGCAACACGTCCAAAAAGACGTTAGGCGGGACCGGTTTATGCTGAGAGCCCAACCGGCTTAAAGCATCCGCCGCTTCATTCTTTCGACGGTCCACATGATCCACTTGATAACCCTTGAAAAAACCTGCAATATTATCCACTTCCCGATGATATGCAGCCATGAGCGGGTCCTTAGAATCCCAAGTGCCAGACACCTGTTGAGCCACTAGGTCCGAGTCACCAAAGAACTTAACTCGGCTTAAATTCATCTCTTTAGCCATCCGGAGACCATGGAGCAAAGCTTCGTACTCAGCTGCATTATTAGTACAAGGGAACATTAAATGGAGAACATAACAAAACTTATCACCTCGTGGGGAAGTTAATACGACTCCAGCCCCCGAGCCTTCCAATTGCCTGGACCCGTCAAAATGAATAGTCCAATATGTGTGATCAGGCTTCTCCTCTGGTGCTTGTAACTCCGTCCAGTCATTGATGAAATCAACAAGTGCTTGAGACTTCACTGCCGTCCGAGGCACGTACTTCAGTCCATGTGGCCCAAGCTCTATAGCCCACTTGGCAATCCGGCCAGTCGCCTCCCGGTTCTGTATAATATCACCCAAGGGAGCTGAACTGACCACTGTAATGGGGTGCCCTTGAAAATACTGCTTCAACTTCCGACTGGCCATAAAAACTCCATAGACCAGCTTCTGCCAATGCGGATACCTTTGCTTGGATTCAATAAGCACCTCGCTGATATAATAAACCGGCCGCTGAACCGGATATTCCTTGCCTGCCTCTTTGCGTTCCACCACAATAGCCACGCTAACTGCCTGAGCATTGGCCGCTACGTATAATAATAGTGGCTCCTTGTCGACCGGAGCTGCAAGAACAGGCGGATTGGCTAACTGCCGCTTCAGGTCCTCAAATGCCTCATCAGCAGCTGGACTCCAGACGAAATTGTCTGTCTTCCTCAGCATTTGGTACAAAGGGATAGCCTTCTCCCCGAGGCGGCTGATAAACCGGCTCAGCGCAGCGATTCGGCCCGCCAAACACTGAACATCGTTGATACACTTCGGTTTAGCTAGGGATGTAATAGCCGTAATCTTCTCCGGATTAGCCTCAATTCCTCTGTTAGACACCAGGAAACCCGGTAACTTGCCTGCCGGAACACCAAAAACACACTTGGCCGGATTAAGCATCATCCTGTAAGCTCGCAAGTTGTCAAAGGTCTCCTTCAAATCATCCACCAGCGTCTCCTTCTGTCTTGATTTTACTACAATATCGTCCACATAGGCGTGCACATTGCGGCCGATCTACTCATGCAGGCAATTCTGTACACACCGTTGATAGGTGGCTTGGGCACTCTTGAGCCCGAAGGGCATAGATACATAGCAGAAGGCTCCAAAGGGAGTAATAAATGATGTTTTCTCCTGGTCCTTAACCGCCATCTTGATCTGATGATATCCAGAGTATGCATCCAAAAAACTCAAACGCTCACAACCCGCCGTGGCATCAATGATCTGGTCAATACGGGGGAGGGCAAAAGGATCTACCGGACAGGCTTTGTTAAGATCTGTGTAATCCACGCACATACGCCAAGTGCCGTTTTCTTAAGAACCAGCACCGGATTAGCAAGCCACTCTGGATGGAACACCTCAATAATAAAACCAGCTGCTAAAAGCCTGGCCACTTCCTCTCCAATGGCTTTGCGTCTTTCTTCGTTAAACCGGCGGAGGAACTGTTTCACCGGTTTATACTTAGGATCCACATTAAGAGTGTGCTCAGCGAGTTCCCTTGGTACACCTGGCATGTCAGACGGCTTCCATGCAAAAATGTCCCGATTCTCACGGATGAACTCGATGAGCGCGCTTTCCTATTTGGGATCCAGGTTGGCACTGATAGTGAACTGCTTGGACGAATCGCCGGGCACGAAGTCAACAAGCTTGGTCTCAGCTGCCGATTTGAACTTCAGATCTGAATCATGCTCTGTAGTTGGCTTCTTTAAAGGGGTCATATCCGCCGGATCAACATTGTCCTTATAGTACTTCAACTCCGCCGTGGCACAGACTGACTCTGCATAAGCCGCATCACCTTCCTCACATTCCAAAGCGACCCTACGGCTCCCATGAACCGTTATGGTCCCCTTGTAACCCGGCATCTTGAGCTGCAAGTAGATATAACAAGGTCGCGCCATGAACTTGGCGTAAGCCGGCCGGCCAAACAAGGCGTGATACGGGCTCCGGATCTTCACCACCTCAAATGTTAGTTTTTCTGACCGGGAGTCGTGCTCGTCCCCAAAGGCCACATCCAGGGCTATCTTACCAACAGGATATGCAGATTTGCCAGGCACCACACCATGGAACACCGTATTCGACGGTCCGAGATCTTTGTCTGTTAAACCCATGCGGCGAAATGTCTCATAGTACAATATGTTAATACTGCTTCCTCCATCCATGAGTACCTTGGTGAATTTATAACCCCCCACCTGAGGATCTACCACTAATGCTAGCTGGCCCGGATTATCAATCCGGGGCGGGTGATCCTCTCTGCTCCACACGATAGGCTGCTCCGACCAGCGCAAGTAACGTGGTAAGGCCGGTTCAACAGAATTCACCGCTCGCCTGTGGAGCTTTCGGTCGCGTTTATCCAAACTAGTTGTGAAAACATGATATTGCCCATTGCTCAACTGCTTTGGCTGGCTCTGATAACCTAACTGCTGCCGCTGCTGCTGCTGCTGGCCGTTCTGATTATTCTGGCTATTGTGACCGCCCTGATTGAAACCTGAACCGGAAGCTCCATCGTGACCCGGACCGTGTAAACCGGATCCTGAACCGCCACCTGACCCATGGTCGTACCGGAAGGCATTAGAGTTTTTAAACTCCTGCATGATATAACAATCTTTCCAAAGATGGTTAGCCGGCGCCTCCTTCGTCCCGTGATTCGGGCAAGGCTGATTCAACAAATAGTTCAAACGGCTTGCGTTAGGATTGGGAGCCCCATTACGATTTGCCACTTTACCTCTGCGTCGCTGCCCCCTGTCCTGTGCATTAGTGTTGGCCACAAAGTCCATGCTGCCATCCACTTTGCGCTTGCCTCCGTTTCCATGACCCGCTAGTTTGTACTGCTGCTGTTTGGAGTTGCTATTCTTCTTTCCCTTCCCTGCTTCATCATCATTAGGCTCGGGATCCTTGGTACTGTCCGAATCGGCATACTTCACTAAAGCGGCCATGAGGGTTCCCATGTCATTACAGAACCGCTTCATGCGTCCCAACTTCAATTTTAGAGGCTCAAACCGGCAGTTGCCCTCCAGAGTTAAGATCGCAGAGTCGGCATTAATCCTGTCAGACGAGTGCAAAATTTCTGAAACACGGCGCACCCAACGGGTCGTTGATTCTCCTTCCTCCTGGACACAAGCCGCCAGGTCTACTATGGACTTGGGCTGCTTACATGTATCCTTAAAATTCTGTATAAACCGGGCCCGCAACTGGGCCCATGAGCTGATAGAATTGGGTGGCAGGCTCTTTAACCAAGTACGAGCCGTGCCCTCAAGCATCATGGTGAAGTATTTTGCACATGCGGCCTCATCCACGTCCAGCATCTCCATGGCCATCTCATAACTCTCTACCCATGCTTCAGGGGGTAAATCAGCGGTGTAATTCGGTACCTTGCGTGGACCCTTGAAATCTTTGGGCAGGCGCACATTACGTAAAGCTGGGATTAAGCAAGGCACTCCCAAAGCGGATGTGATCCCTGATCCGGCAAAGGTTGTAGAACGAACCGGCGTAAGTTGGCCCGCATTATCCTGTGCTGCTAACTCGGCCTCCCTTTGTGCCCGGGCCCGGTCCACCACATCCTGAGCATCGCCAACACCACCTGCCGGGTCATTACCACGGGCCGCTTCACGGCCTCGCGCATTGCCTTATATGGCTGGTTCATCCATGCGCCTGCTATAGCTCCGGCTCGGACGGGGCGTAGAATGAATCCGATCACGGCTGTATGAGTATGCCTCCTGCTGAATCAGCGCAGTCCGGAGAAGCTCCTTAACCCGGCGTGTCTCTATCGCTTGCGGAGAGTCCCCTTCAACTGGGATGGCCTCTAGCCGTGCAGCGGCCGCAACAAGGTTGTCCATAGGATTCGAATAATGACCCGGGGGCGTCTGGACCGGCGGAGGAACCGCAATGTTTTGGTGAGGAGGTTCCATCAGGCGAGGTTGGACCGTCGCCCCTGGCCCTGGTGCCTCAATCCGGTTTGTCTCCGGGTACTGCGGCGGATTACTGGGTCCAGCTCCTGGAGTGTGAAAGAGATTTCGGGGGTCAAACCCTAACGGCAGGCGTGATCTGTGCTTCCGCTTCAAAACCTCCTGTGATGCGTTCTGGTCAAGCATGAGTTTATAGGCCTGGGCGTCCAAAGCGGCCCGCTCTGCAGCCATCCGGTCTTTTTCTGCTGCCAGATCCGCTTTGGCTTGCACGATCTGTTCTTTCACCTTTGCGATTTCTGCATTATGGGCCTCCTGATCCGCCGGATTGTCCTCTACCATAAGCGCGGCTAGTGCATCAAACAGATCAGATAGAACTTGAACCGGCGGGCGCACAAGGCCTCCTGCCCCTGCTGCGGCTGCCGCTGCTGATCCGGAGAGCATCGCTGCGGCGGTCGAAGAGTGATTCACCGCCTGTGTGCCGGCCATGAATATTCCAACCCGGCTGACCTGGCCCGGGGGGTCCGGAATACTGTCGCCATCGGAACAGCCCCTAATCTGGTCGTCTTGCAACTGGTATAGCGATTCGGTCTCTCCGGTCGAGGACTCGTCATCGGAATAGACGACGGTCCCATTACCGTGTTCTGATTCGTCCTCACGCTCTCCTTCGTGGACGACTCCAACGAAGACACGCTTCACGGCCGGTTTAACCCGGGTAGATCTCGCACGCTGAGCCGTCTCGATGAGGTTGGTGCAGATGTCCGGCTCAGGCCCAGGCTCACCGATTTTGCCAATGAAAACGTGTATGCCACAAAAGGGGACCCGGTACCCGTACTCGATCGAATCGGCCTCGGGACCCCATCCTGCGTCGTCGATGTAGATCCTGCCCCGACGACTCTTGGTCATCCGGCCCACAACATAGCCTTCGAGTCCCTTGAGCTTGCCCTCCAAGATCGTCAAACCATCGTGCGATAGCCCCACGGTGGGCGCCAACTGTCGTGGATTTGTCACGGCAGATGTCCTAGCGAAAGGACTTAGTCGTGGAGCCACCGCTACGAGTTTACTTGAAGGGGTTAAAGCGGACACAAAGACACGAGGGTTTTACACTAGTTCGGCCCCTTCGATGAAGGTAAAAGCCTACATCTAGTTGTGATGGAATTGATATGATCTCGATGGCTAGGGAGCAAACAAGCTTCGCCTAGGCTCGAGTTGTGGTTGTCTGTCCTGAACCGCCACCGGGTCGTCCCCTTATATACACGGGTGACGCCCGTCGGTCCATAGAGTCCTAACCGGTTCATACTCGTACTCCGGTTGCTATCTCTCTATTCCTTACTTACAATACAAGTCATACATCAGGTCGGTTTATGGCTACATGTTCTAACCGACTACAGGCCTTGGGCCTTCATCTGTTTATGCCACTAATGAAGTTAACCCGGCCCAAGTAGGCCGGTTTACGCCTAGTGGTAATATCCCCAATAGGACCAGAGTGTTTTAGCAGAGCCATCAGGGCCGCAGTGATCCCTCCCAACTTCAGGTTGGCGACTGGGGTGAGTAAGTTCACCGGTGAGTCCAAACCTGATACTTGGCTTGAGGACTACCGAGTGGTTGTTCAGATTGGTGGTGGTAATGATGAGGTGGCCATGAAACACCTACCGCTCATGTTGGAGGGCTCGGCCAGAGCCTGGCTGAATCAATTGGCGCCCAGCAGCATTTACACTTGGGAAGATCTTGCCCGAGTGTTTGTCAGGACATTCGAAGGAACTTGCAAACAACCAGCAGGTTTGACCGAGCTACAAGTTTGCGTGCAGAAGTCGAATGAGACCTTGAGAGATTACATCTAGAGGTGGATCATGTTGCATCATACAGTGGAAAATGTATCTGATCACCAAGCAGTATGTGCCTTCAAGGAAGGCGTTAAGAACAGAGAGTTGAGCTTGAAGTTTGGTCGGACCGGAGACATGACCCTGAGTCGAATGATGGAGATCGCCACCAAATATGCCAATGGTGAAGAAGAGGATCGACTTCGGAGTGGTAAATACAAGCCAAGCCAGTCGGAAAAAGGAAATTCCAGTCGGAAGCAGAAACGGAAAGCCGAACCCGCTGCTCCTGGAGAAGCCTTGGCCGTGACTCAGGGCAAGTTTAAAGGGAAACCCAAAGGATCCTGGAACCCCAAGAAGGTGAAAGACAAGGAAGGAAACGACGTGATGGACTTGCCATGCCATATCCACATGAAAAAAGATGATGAGGGTAACTTCATCTACCCAAAGCATACCACTCGTCAATGCCGGCTCTTAATCCAGCAGTTTCAAGGAAAACAGTCCAAGGATAAGGAGAAAGAGTCGGACAAGGCTGAGGACAAAGAGGGAAGTGATGAAGAATATCCCCATGTCAATTCCACTCTGATGATTTTTGCTGATGTTGAGAGCAAAAGTCGACTGAAAGTTATCAACCGTGAAGTGAATATGGTCGCTCCGGCAACGCCCAGTTATCTGAGATGGTCTCAGACTACCATCACATTCGACCAGTCTGATCATCCAACGCACATAGCCACCCCTGGGAGGCAAGCTTTGGTGGTCGACCCTGTCGTCGAAGGCACTCGACTGACTAAGGTACTGATGGATGGCAGCAGTGGATTGAATATACTGTATGCGGAGACGCTAAAGGGAATGGGCATTCCGGTGTCCAGACTCAGTTCTAGCAACATGAGTTCCCATGGAGTCATACCTGGGAAGAAGGCTGAGTCACTCGGCCAAATATCCCTCGATGTGTTCTTCGGCGATTCGAAGCATTTCCGCAAAGAAAAGTTAACATTTGAAGTTGTGGATTTCCAGAGTGCTTATCACGCCATTTTAGGCAGACCAACCTACGTTGGATTCATGGCTCGACCATGTTACGTGTACCTCAAATTGAAGATGCCTGGTCCCAAAGGGGTGATCACCATCACTGGCAATCGGAAAAAGGCAGAAGAGTGCTTTCAGAAAGGCTCGAAGATTGCTGATGCTCAGATGGCGGTGGTAGAACTATAGGAATATCAGAAAACTGTAGATCCGAGTGATTTGTTGCGAGCCAAGAAGCCTGCTACCGAATCAGCGTTCCAGTCGTCTGGTGAGACCAAGCCGGTTCATATCCACCTGACCGACCCCAATGCTGCTCCGACTCATATCTCCACAACACTCGACTCCAAATAGGAAGAAGCGCTCATCCAGTTCCTCCGTGAGAACTGGGACATCTTCGCATGGAAGCCTGCTGACATGCCGGGTGTTCCCAGGGGGCTGGCTGAGCACTGCCTACGAGTCGACCCAAAGATGAAACCTGTGAAGGAACATCTTCGGCGGTCCGCCATCCAAAAGAGAAAGGCCATTGGCGAAGAGGTAGCTCGGCTCCTGGCAGCGGAGTTTATCCGAGATATTTACCACTCCGAGTGGCTCGCCAATGTTGTCATGGTCCCCAAGAAGGACAAGTCACTTCACATGTGCATTGATTTCAAACATATCAATCGGGCCTGCCCGAAAGATCATTTTCCTCTCCCTCGCATCGACCAAATTGTCGACTCGACTGTGGGATGTGAGAGATTGTCTTTTTTAGACACCTATTCCGAGTACCATCAGATCCGTCTGTACGGACCCGATGAGATCAAAACAGCTTTCATCACTCCATTCGGGTGCTTCTGCTAAGAATGCCAGAGGCACATTCATGAGGATGATTCAAAAGTGTTTACTCACTCAGATCAGTCGAAATGTGGAAGCGTACATGGATGATATTGTGGTCAAGTCGCGAAAGGGTTCCGACCTGTTGACTGACCTCGCTGAAACATTTGCCAATCTCAGGAGGTATGATATCAAGCTTAATCCATCAAAATGCACATTCAGAGTTACTGGTGGAAAGTTACTCGGTTTTCTCGTTTCAGAACGAGGAATTGATGCAAACCCAGAAAAAGTTGGCACCATACTCCGAATGAAACGCCATGTGCGTGTGCATGATGTCCAGAAGCTTATTGGATGCTTGGCCGCGTTAAGTTGATTCATCTCTCACCTTGGTGAAAAGGCATTGCCTCTTTACTGACTGATGAAGATGTCAGACAAGTTCGAGTGGACTCCAGAAGCCGATGCAGCGTTCGCCGAGCTAAAAGCTCTGCTCTCCACCCAGCCGGTGCTTGCTGCTCCAATCGGCAAAGAGCCTCTGTTGCTTTACATTGCAGCCATAGGACAAGTCGTCGGTACAGTACTTACGGTCGAGCGGGAAGAAGAAGGGAAAGCCTTCAAAGTTCAGCGCCCAGTATATTATATTTCCGAAGTTTTGACCCCATCGAAGCAAAGATACCCTCACTATCAGAAGCTTGTGTATGGGATCTACATGACCATGAAGAAGGTTGCTCATTATTTCTATGATCATTCCATTATAGTCATCAGCGACGCCCCACTGTCAGAGATTCTGCACAACAGAGATGCAACTGGTCGAGTGGCGAAATGGGCGATTGAACTCCTTCCCCTTGATATCAAGTTTGAGGCAAAGAAAGCCATTAAGTCCCAAGCAATAGCAGATTTCCTTGCCGAGTGGATTGAACAACAACAGCCGACTCAAGTTCACTTGGAGCATTGGACCATGTTCTTTGATGGCTCTAAAATGTTAAATGGTTCCGGTGCTGGGGTAGTATTGGTCTCCCCTCGAGGAGATAAGCTCAGATATGTGCTCCAAATCCACTTTGATTCCTCCAATAATGAAGCAGAATACGAGGCACTTTCATATGGGTTGCGCATGGCCATTTCACTCGGCGTCCGTCGCCTGATGGTTTATGGCGACTCAGATTTAGTGGTCACTCGGCGTCCGTCGCCTGATGGACGTTAGAAGCCCAACCATGACTGGATACTGCAATGCAGTGAGAAAGCTTGAGAAGAAATTTGAAGGGTTAGAGCTCCATCATATACCCCAACTGGAGAATCAAGCGGCTAATGATTTGGCAAAGATAGTTTCCAAGAGAGAAGCTATTCCCAGTGACGTGTTCTTGGAGCATATCCACACTCCATCAGTTAAAGAAGATCCTTTTACCGAAGAAGCTCCGCAGCCTAAGAGTGTCACAGATCCGACTGTAGTTGAAGTTCCAGCAGTGGTCGACCTGATCATGGAAGTGTTGGTGATCACTCCCGATTGGACAGTGCCATATATCGCGTATATCTTAAGGAAAGAGCTCCCAGAGAATAAAGAAGAGGCTCGACAGATCGTCCGCCGATCTAAAGCCTTTACCATGATAAGGGGACAGTTGTACAGGGAAAGCGCGACTGGAGTTGGTCAGAAATGCATAACGCCGGAAGAAGGTCGAATAATCCTTAACGACATCCACTCGGGGACCTGTGGCCATCATGCGTCCTCTCGGACCATTGTAGCCAAAGCATACCGAGCCGGATTTTACTGGCCAAGAGCGAATGAAATGGCAAAGGAGATAGTCGACAAGTGTGAGGGATGTCAATTTTACTCCAATATGTCACACAAGCCCGCCTCAGCTTTAAAGACCATACCACTCGTCTGGCCCTTCGCTGTATGGGGATTGGATATGGTTGGACCCCTGAGAATAGGCAGAAGCGGGTACACCCATGTGCTGGTAGCAGTCGAGAAGTTCACCAAGTGGATTGAAGCTAAACCCATCAAGAACCTTGATGCCGGCACTGCTGTCAGCTTCATCAGAGAGTTGATATTCAGATATGGAGTCCCACACAGTATCATCACTGACAACGGGTCAAACTTCGATTCCGAGGAATTCAGAGCGTTTTGCACATCTTAGGGCACATGAGTCGACTATGCTTCAGTCGCTCATCCTCAGTCGAATGGACAGGCAGAACGAGCAAATGGCTTGATTCTCAAAGGGTTGAAACCCCGATTGATGCGTGATCTCAAGCATGCAGCTGGTGCATGGGTCGACGAGCTTCCGTCAGTGCTTTGGGGGTTAAGGACCACGCCTAACCGGCCGACTGGGAGAACTCCGTTCTTCTTGGTCTACGGAGCTGAAGCGGTCTTGCCGAGTGACCTGCTTCACAATGCTTCCCGAGTCGAGCTTTACACCAAGTCTGAAGCAGAACAAGCCCGACAGGACGCAGTTGACCTTCTAGAGGAAGAAAGGGAGATGGCTTTGATCCGATCGACCATTTACCAACAGGACTTGCGTCGCTTCCACGCCAAAAACGTGAGGAGTCGAGCCTTCCAGGAAGGAGATCTGGTTCTCCGAGTGGATCAGCAGAAACCACACAAGCTCTCTCCTTCTTGAGAAGGCCCCTTCATCGTCACCAAGGTTCTCCACAATGGAGCATACCGTCTTTACAGTGTCGAGCACCAGATCGACGAGCCCCGTGCTTGGAACGAGGAGCTTCTTCGCCCCTTTTATACTTAAGTATTCACTCGGATGAGTTGTAATAAAAGTACTTCTGTAGTTTATTTATCAAAGACAAGAGCTTTATGATTTTCCCAGTAATTGTTGTTACTTTTGTCCGCATAAAGCAATCCCCCAGTGGGTGGCTTAGCTGCGAATCCATTTCGCCTAAGTCTGTAAAAAAATCCTTACCGAGTGGTGAGCCAGCCTCCCACTCGGGGGCTTAGCTACGAATCCGTTTCACCTAAGTTTAAACAAAATCCTACTGAGTGGTAAGCCAGCCTTCCACTCGGAGGCTTAGCTGCAGTCCAAGTACTCGCCTAAGTTAAACAAAATCCTACCGAGTGGTAAGCCAGCCTTCCACTCGGAGGCTTAGCTGCAGTCCAAGTACTCGCCTAAGTTAAACAAAATCCTACCGAGTGGTAAGCCAGCTTTCCACTCGGAGGCTTAGCTGCAGTCCAAGTACTCGCCTAAGTTTAAACAAAATCCTACCGAGTGGTGAGCTAGCCTCCCACTCGGGGGCTTAGCTGCAGCATAGCGCTCGCCTAAGTTCAAATACAATGTGCGCTACGCAAGGAGGACAAGGTGCAGGTTGACTGCTACCCTCTCCTTCCGAGCTACGCCACAAATACAATGTGCGCTCCGCAAGGAGGACGAGGTGCAGGTCGACTGCTACCCTCTCCTTCCGAGCTATGCCACAAATACAACATGCGCTCCACAAGGAGGACGAGGTGCAGGTCAACTGCTACCCTCTCCTTCCGAGCTACGCCACAAATACAACATGCGCTCTGCAAGGAGGATGAGGTGCAGGTCGACTGCTACCCTCTCCTTCCGAGCTACCCTACAAACACAACGTGCGACCCACAAGGAGGGAGAGGTGCAGGTCGATTGTTACCTCCTTCTCCAGAGGTACGCCATGAAAATCCTACCAAGTGGAGAGCAGACCTCCCACTCGGAGGCTTAGCTGTAGCCCAGTGCTCGCCTAAGTTTTTGAAAATCCTACCGAGTGGAGAGCAGACCTCCCACTCGGGGGGCTTAACTGCAGCCCAGCGCTCGCCTAAGTTTTTGAAAATCCTACCGAGTGGAGAGCAGACCTCCCACTCGGGGGCTTAGCTGCAGCCCAGTGCTCGCCTAAGTTTTTGAAAATCCTACCGAGTGGAGAGCAGACCTCCCGCTCGGGGGCTTAGCTGCAGCCCAGTGCTCGCCTAAGTATGACGAAGTACGAGTCGATTGCAATCTGTGCTTCATCCTTACCTGCAAAAAGCATTTCAAACAACAACATATAGACCGAACGAAAGACAATGTTCATTCGGAGGCAGATGCAAACGTATTCAACGTCAAACCCAAGTTCAGATAACATCTTGCGGAACCAGAAGTGCTCAGGCTCTAAGCCTGTTAAAGTTTATCGGTTACAAAAACCACTCGGCATACCGAGGCAAATTTAAAGCATCGAGCATAGAAGTTTTTTACCACTCCTCTGGAGGGCTGGAAGGCGCAACGAACTCGACCAGGTCAATTCCATCAGTGATCCGAGTGGCAGCAGCGATGAAGGTCTCCATGAAGGATCGGATGTCATGCTTCTTGGTATTGGCCACCTTGAGAGCTGCCAGTTTGTCCTCTCGTGCATCCTTGCAGTGAACACGGACCAGGGATAGAGCAACGTCAGCACCGCACCTGGCAGAAGACTTCTTCCATTCTTGCACTCGACTTGGAACGTCATTCAGTCGAGTCATCAGAGACTCGAGGTCGTTCTGAACTGTTTCTCTTGGCCAGAGTACAGTGTCAATGCGCGACGTTGCAACCTTCAGCCTTGCAATATAGTCGACCACAGCGGCAACGCGAGACTCGAGTCGGAGCACGTTCATGGCGGCTTCATCCTTCACAGGAGAGTTGATAGGATCTAAGCCAGTCTCCACTCGACTAGTCTCCTCTTCAAAGCTTTGGCAGAATTCTGCGGATACGATCCAAGGATAAGTCAACATTTCTACAATAAGTCAGTGTTAACCAGTCGGATATATGGGGTTACCTTCGAGCATGAGGGACAACTTCTTGGCGAGCCCCCCCTAGATAAATCTCCAAGTCGTTCTTCTTTCCAGCCAGCTCACTAGCCTTATCACTCAAGGCCAACTTGTCATTCTTCAGTCGACTGGCATACTTGTTAGCCGTGTCGAGAGCAGCTTTCAGATTGGTATTCTCCTCTTCAAGTTTGCTGACGGAAGCCAACTTTTCTTCTGCAAGTTTGGTCTTTTCCGAAGCCGCTTTCTGCGCCTCACCGAGTTCAAGATCCTTCTTCTTCATGGAGTCCCTTAGTTTGTCTGCGAAATAACAGCGAGATCAAGCTCGGGACCGATCAAGGAACAAAGGCAGTCGTTGAGGTTCTCACCAAACATACCTTTTGCCTCCTCTTTCGCCTTCGTGAAGTTCTCTTGGACAAGCTTCAGATCGAGCTCAAGTTGGATATGCTTGTTCTCCAATTCAGTATAACCAGTTGCAAGCTCACAAGATTTCTGCGAAGGATCAATCGACAAACATCAGAAATAGATCACTTCCGAGTGACTAAGAGAAAAGGCGTAGCATTTCTAAGACTACAGTCGAATCTAAACATTCAACCGTAGTCTCGGGGACTACACCCAGTGGGTGCACTCAGCGTGCCCCCACTGGTTCTATCAGCTAGAGTCGATCAGTCGACCGAAAAAGACAGAAAGGCTAACCACCAACAGTTAGTCACAGTTCAAAAAAAGAGAGAGTGTTCTTTAGACCGTAGTCGCCTGCCAGCAGTCGACCACAGTCTCGGGGACTACACCCAGTGGGTGCACTTAGCGTGCCCCCACCGGTTTATGATTCCAATCGACCAGATCGAGTAAAACAAGCAATGAGGAAAAGTTCAAGGCATTAAGACTATGGTCGACTGCCAACAGTCCACCATAGCCTTGGGGACTACACCCAGTGGGTGCACTCAGCGTGCCCCCAGCGATCTAGATATTCAACCGACACACCCAGTGGGTGTACGACAGATACTAAGATTTTCAGAAAGAAAAGCTTTCAGGTATCATATCCTAACAGAACAGGCGGCGATCGACCAACCTGAACATTGCTCTGAAGGGCTGAACTGGCGTCATAAGCCACTTGACTGGCGTCTCGGATCGCCTTCACTTGCTCCATCATAACCCCTGCCTAGCGTATGGCTTCTTTGGCAGCGCTTGCTTGGTCTTCTGGGACGTGGTGGGTGGAGAAAAGTGAAGGTTGATCAGCACTCGACGATGAAGGGCGAGCACTCGTCAGCGGCGCCGCAAAGGATACGGTAAGCCGAGTGACGTTGTCCCCCTCCGCAACCAACGTCTCAGGTGCTGATATGACCTAAGCTGTCTTGTCAGCAGATGCTCTCCTATTCCTCCTCTGCCTCAGTGGTTCCTCGTCATCATCATCAGGAAGATCAATGACGATACTAGGTGGAGCTACAGAAAAGATTCGGAGTTAAAAATGAAGATCTCGTCGACTGAAACGAAACTACAAAGGTCATACCAGGGTTGGAAGTAACATCATCCTCCATCTCTTGATCTCCAGGTTTGGTCGAGGTCTCAGAAGTTGCAGCACTGCAATCCCAGAAATCAGTCAGTCAAAGAACAAATCGACCAAGAGTAAATTCATTAGAAACAAGAAGGCGCAAGTTACGTCATTACCCAGAAATAGTGGGAATCGCCATCTTCATCTTCGGCAAGGCCTTCGTCGGCTTTGACGGCGCCACTCGAGATTGCTTCGGCGCTTTCTTAGTCGGTGCCGGAGAGGTCGCCCGAGGACGCTTGGTCGACTGTACAACAGGCGCAGTCCCCTTGCCATGTTCGACTGCAGGGTCATGGACAAGCTTGGATCTCCTTTCAGAACGGGGAGGCGTGAATTCCTCCTCCTCTTCCTCGTCGGAATCACCATCTTCATCACCCTCATCGCCATCCGATTCCCACTCCTCTTGACTTTCACCTCCACTTCCTTCCTCCTCCTCAGTCGGTGCCTGCGCCCCATTGGGCATCGAGTACAACTCAGTGGTGGCCTGACAAACAACGAAACAAGACAAAGGTTAATCGACCGATTGGCAATGAAACAAAGCGAATGAAACAGGAGCACCACCGGGAGTAAATGGTCATACCGTGTCTGGTTCATAAGACTGGTCGAGTGGTGGGATCCTCCTAGCCCCACGAGGTTTATCTTTGTTCCCCGTGATGGCAGTCATCCACCTCTCCAGTGTGGCGTCGTCAACCTCCTCTAGGTGGACCCGAGTGGTGTCCTTCGTACCAGAGTACAACCACATCGGGTGACCTTGGTACTGGAGCGGCTGAATGCGTCGTCGAAGAAACACCTCCAAAAGATCCATGCCAGTGACACCGTCGCGAATGAGTTGAACCACACGCTCCACCAACATTTTAACCTGAGCCTTTTCTTCCAGAAGTACCTTCAGGGAAGACGGCTTGTTCACTCGGTCCATGGAGAACGGAGGGAGGCCAGTCGACTGCCCCGGCGTCACCTCGTCTTGGCAGTAGAACCAGGTCGACTGCCACCCTCTAACCGACTCAGGAAGGGTCATGGCTGGAAAGGCACTCTTACTCCTCATTTGGATCCCAAGCCCCCCACACATCTGGATAACCTTGGTCCTCTCATCATTCGGACTCGCCTTTTTCACCGTCTGAGAGCGACAAGTGAATATGTGCTTAAAGAGACCCCAGTGCGGCCGATAACCCAGGAAGTTTTCGCACAAAGACACGAAAGTGGCGAGGTAGGCAATGGAATTGGGAGTGAAATGGTGGAGTTGTGCCCCAAAGAAGTTCAGAAACCCTCGAAAGAAAAGATTCGGTGGCAGAGAGAACCCGCGATCTACATGAGTGGCTAAGAGAACGCACTCACCCTCCAGCGGCTGCGGTTGCCACTCGGTCCCCGGAAGTCTTGGTGACCCATGGGGGATTAGTCCCTCATTGGCCAGATCGTCGAGATCCTTCTGGGTGATGGTCGAGCGGATCCAATCTCCTTGGACCCAACCTTGCGGCAGGCGGGACCGCGATGAAGATCCACCCCGACTGGGCGCTCTCCCCTTTGCTTTCGCTGTCACCATAGCCTTCTTCGCTCGCTCCAAGGCCGCCGTCTTCTCCTTCAACATCGTCGCCGGCGAGGCGTGCGAGGAGTGGATGGGCGGAGGAAAAAGCGGGCGCAGCGGGCGAGGTAGAGGAAAGTGGAGAGGGGAATGGAGACGCACTGTTCAGAAACCCTCGTCCAGCACCTTATATAAGGACACTTCTGAGTGGCTGACTGGTAGGCCCGGGTGATCCTGTCAAATCCCAAAACAGGCGCGCGCGCAATACGTGGCGAAAAAGTTGGCGCGGAAATCGAGGCGTCTTCGCCTTATCCCATTCGAGTACCGCGGCCCTCTCTGCTTCGCGCGCTTCCCAAAATTCGGATCCCACTAAATCCGCTAACAGCAGAGCAACCTGTCAGGCGGCAGATTCCTTATGATCCGTCGCTCGGAAGTCCACCAAGTTCAAAAGTTCACTCGACAGAGGAAAAGAATGGATCAAGGCGACTGAAAGAAAAGTTGATGCCATCGCTAAAAAAGGTCATTGATCCAGAATGTGACATATTCAGAACACGGAAAACAGGTCGGAAAAATTATCAACTCCTTCCTCACTCAAACCTTGATCCATTCGGGGACTAATGATGGAGTCATGTACCTAGGGTAGGGTCATGGACCTGTCTAAGCTATCCTACACAAGGACATCTCTAGAAGAAACTACCTGTCAGTCGACCTAAAGGTGATCCACTCGACGAACTCTAGGACACTCGACGATGAAGATAACCACTCGACCATGGAGCTAACCACTCGACGGCCAAGAGATCTAAAGTCACTCTGCACGCAA
Organism: Triticum aestivum; assembly: GCF_018294505.1. NCBI lineage: Eukaryota > Viridiplantae > Streptophyta > Magnoliopsida > Poales > Poaceae > Triticum > Triticum aestivum. The sequence goes on from NC_057804.1 coordinate 57,060,177, forward strand.
CGGTCTACCATTAAGTAGCTTTTATGGTCTTTATAGCACTTTATGTGGGAGTTACCAGTAACCCCCTGTCTTAATGTACCTTAAACCCTCCGCTACATGGGCTGGCTGGGGTCCTGGCGCACTCTATATAAGCCACACCCCTCCACGGGTAGAAGGGTTCGCACCCCTGTAACACATACACATATAATCTAGTCGACCGCCTCCGGGCTCCGAGACGTAGGGCTGTCACTTCCTCCGACAAGGGCCTGAACTCGTAAATCTCTTGTGTTTACAACTCTTCCATAGCTAGGATCTTGCCTCTCCATACCTACCCCCCCATTCTACTATCAGTCTTAGTACCACGACAACTATCCCACCAATGTGGACTTGGAAAACCCATGGCATCCTTTACTCGTCGACGCAGTGCACGGGGACTCCAAGGAGGTTCACCTAGACATACGGATTATCAAGTTTAATGTTGATCATTAGTCTTCACTCAATGTAATCCATTGTCTAACTGTAACACCCCAAAAATTTAACCATGTTTTGATTATTAAAATTTTGCCAGGAGTTTAAAATTTTTCCTTTCAGGATTTCTTTTGATTTAAGTACCCTTTTTCTTTAATATTGTGGAGTTTTTACCCCAAGTAAAGGCCTTCCAAGATTAGTATTGGACTTGTATGCTCTCTCAATAAAACAATTCTTTTATCAGTGAGATTATTTATATAATTATTTTTTCCCTGAGCTTCATTTCTCTAAAATGGTTTTTCATAAGTTTCAGGGTCCCATTTGAACTGCAACCCTTTGATAAATTTATTTAAAAATCCCACCAAAATTTGGAGATGACATGTGATGTCCATAAATCACTTTTGTGCAAAAATATTCCTTAGTCATTTGGAGATTTTTAGTTTTACCACAAGTTTCTAATCTGGTCTAGTTGCACTTTTGCACTACAACCTATTTAAATATTTCTTTAAAACTTCCACCAAAATTATGGGATGTTAGTAGTAGTATATTATTCAACCTTCTGCAAAAAAAACCAGTGATGTTCTTTGAAAATTTTGAGCAAATCATCCCCTTTTGCTCTCTGGTCCAGTTTGGCATTTTCTACTGCAACCATATTTTTGCTTGCTCTTTTTCCCTTGATTCTTTCTCCTGCATGTAGACCACCCTGCAAAACCCCTAAGTCCAGGAGAGTGGACCCATTGGAGGATTTTTAGTACAAGCAATGTTGCCATTTACCTTCTGTCCAGAACAGAGGTTTTGCAAAACTTGCACTATCAAGTTTCTAGTATTGACCAACTAGCATTGCCACCCTCTCTATCACCTAAAGAGACCCCAATCTGGAGATTTTGGCCACTCCAAGAACTGCCTCGATGCCTCTAGCATTTTGTCAAACACCTTGTGTGCATGGCCAGTTTTGGCATGGTTTTTAGTTAGCATTGTAAACTTGGTCCCCTGACCTAACCCCCATGTCCATTAACCTCCTTGCAAACCCTAACCTAGTACTGTTAATTGACAGACTCGGTCAAGCACACTAGGCCACCCTGGCGTTCTGTCGAGCATGTCGCGTGCGTGCTCTGGGCACGCCCAGAGCGCACGCTTTGCATGCGCGCGTGCAACCGAGCCGCCGTGTTCGCCACCCCGCGCCCTGGCCTTTGCTCGCCTGTAGAGCCACGCCCCGCCCTCGGCCACTCGCCAGAACGCTCCAAGCTGCCCTGGCGCCCTACAGTGCCGCCGTCAGGGCCCTCTTGGCGGCACGCCGGCATCCGCAGTACGCCTCTGCCATGGACGGCGCCGCCCGAGCCACAACTTCTCGCCAGCTGCCCTCGTGAGCAGGCCGTCCTTATCTCCAAGCCCGTCCGCTAGCACCGACCCTGCTCCGGCCATCGTCACGTCGCCCTGCCACAACAGAAGTGGTCGGCCGATGATCTTATCCCCAACAGCGGCGGAACCGACCTTCCCCGGCTATATATAGCCCCAGACCTCGCTCGAGCCCCCTCAGGCAGCCTTTTACCACCCCTCTAGCGCGCCCCATGGCCAGCAAGCGACGGCGGAAGGCCTTCTTCCTCGCCTCCAACCAATTCGGCCGCCGCCGCCCTTCGGTCCCATCCATCGCGAACAGAGCCTCCCCCACCCTTCCAACACCACCACCCGACTCCTCTTCGTCTTGCGGAGCCGCCCAAACCCCCAGCTGCGACGGAGAGCCACTGTCGGTGTCAAAACCGGCGGATCTCGGGTAGGGGGTCCCGAACTATGCGTCTAGGCAGATGTTAACAGGAGACGAGGGACATGATGTTTTTACCCAGGTTCGGGCCCTCTTGATGGAGGTAAAACCCTACGTCCTGCTTGATTAATATTGATGATGTGGGTTACAAGAGTAGATCTACCACGAGATCAAGGAGGCTAAACCCTAGAAGCTAGCCTATGGTATGATTGTTGTTCGTCCTATGGACTAAAGCCATCCGGTTTATATAGACACCGGAGAGGGCTAGGGTTACACAGAGTCGGTTACAATGGTAGGAGATCTACATATCCGTATCGCCAAGCTTGCCTTCCACGCCAAGGAAAGTCCCATCCGGACACGGGACGAAGTCTTCAATCTTGTATCTTCACAGTCTTAGAGTCCGGCCGATGATGGTAGTTCGGCTATCCGGACACCCCCTAGTCCGGGACTCCCTCTGTAGCCCCTGAACCAGGCTTCAATGACGACGAGTCCGGCGCGCATATTGTCTTCGGCATTGCAAGGCGGGTTCCTCCTCCGAATAATTTATAGAAGATTGTGAACACGAGGATAGTGTCCGGCTCTACAAAATAATTTCCACATACAACCATAGAGAGAATAATATTACACAAGTTCAATCTGCTGACGTATTTTGTGGCGTAACATCACACCACTACCAAGCCTTCAAATTGTTTTTATTGTTCCATCTCAGCGCGTTTAGCGAGGCGGTTTCCTTGGCACGTCTTGTCGAAGAAGAGATCGTGTTCCCCTTATTCCAGGATTCCCATCAATACGGACATGGGTAACCCAACCGCGCCATTGATTGTGACACTTGTTATTCATAGTTTGACTCTATGCGGGATCTAAACTCCCTTTCCTTTCACAGCACTGGCTGAAGAAGGCCGCATAGGCTATCTGTCCGGCCCCATTGCCAGAGGACCCAGTTGACGCCCGCCTAACGGGGCTGCTGGCTCCGGCACCCCACGTGGTGCCGGAGAAGAAGGCCAAGAAGAAGGCCACGGGGACTCGGAAGAGTTCCCGTTTTCAGGTGCTATCGGACGATGAATCCGAGGCCGACAACTCCCACCAAGGCGAGGAGGAGAAGAAGAAAGCGTCTCCCCCAGCGGGGGGAGGGAAGAAAAGGAAGGCCTCCCCAACAAGGGAGGCCAAAGGGTCCAAGAGGGAAAAAACTCCTCCCCCGGACTGTTCCGCCAACGCCAGTGACGACGACGAGGACTGGCCTCCAAGGGCCAAGCCTCTGGCGAGATCGTAAGTATCCGGACTCCCGAATAACTTCAAGGTTTTCGCTTTCCGCCACATTATGTCTTTCTAATGCCGCATACAACCCTGCAGTCCGCCTAAGGATGATCTCCCCACTTCGTCGAGCGGGTCCTTAGGGGCGTCGGATATGGATTCTCTTCCGACTGCCTCCACCCCCGTGATGCGGATGATGCCGAGGTGGGATCCCAGGAAGGGATCCACCAGGAGGAGAGGGCCCCAGAGGTGTCGCAGGACAACCTCTCAGACTTTGCACCGGACTTAGCCCCGGAACCCACAGTGGCTCCGGAGTCCGGCGGGCGACCCCTTCGTAAGAAGGGCAAGACCGCGACGCCGGCTGCCTCCGTCCAACCGGAGGTGCCGGATAATTTGCTGGAGGCGCTCAACGGCGCCTCCATCGAAGAGGAACACCGCACTGTTATGAGTGTGGTGATTCAGAAGGTTCAGCTCGCCAAGAGCGGGCTGACCGAAGACTACAGCAGCCTTCTAACAGGCTTTGAGGTAAGAATTTCAATATATGTAAAATGGTACCGCATAGATAGTAGCCCCTGATGCTCGGTTCGGTGTTCGGAAAGAAAAGCCGGACTGAGGATCTTTAGAAAGATAAACGCAGGAGTCATGAAAATATGTCAATATGGGATTGCAGGTTGTGCTGCTGACCTCTGTCGCACTGACTGTTGAGGTCAAAACTTTGAAGGAAAACCTCGAGCGGTCCGAGAACGAGCTCGGCCATGCCAAGAAGCAGCTTGAGGAAAAAGAAGGTGAGTAATGCCTTATGAAAATTGTACCTTACAGAAAAGGATTTGGTTGCAAGAAAAATGACAAGGATAACTGGGGTATTGCAGGGGTCACTAACAAGGTGGCGACCCTGAAGGAGGCGGTGGCCGCGGTCGAACGCAATGCGGCTGCAGAGCGCACCGAGCAAGAGAAACAGGAGGCGCGGGTGGCGGAGGTACAGCAAGAGCTCCAGGATCTCGTGAGGAAACATCAGAGCCTGGAGCATGACTCGAAGACTCGAGAGTCTGAGCTTGCAACGGCTCTTGAGAGTGCCAAAGCCGCTAAGGCCGAAGCCTACAAGGCCCTCCAGGAGATCGAGGCGGTAAAGAAAATAGCAGTGGGTAAGGCATTTTTCATGCAAAGTAAGCATGTGAGTGTTAATTACATGTCGCTTACCCGAATTCGGAGCTCTCCAGGAGTGTTCGCAGATCTTCCCCGCAGCGTGTCCGATGCTGCCGCATTCTACCGGGCCGAGGAGGGGAGCTCAACGGAGAAGGTCTTCTGGTCTCAGTATGCTGAGGCCGGACATCTGGTGCCCCTTTGCGACCAGCTGAAGCAACTAGTCGAGCTCCACAAGGTGGCCGAACAGGCCATGAAGGGCCTCATAGTTCGGCTGTGGCCTAAGGAGGCCATGTCTGGGAGCTACTTCGGCCTGGTGTGGCGGCTGGTGGGTGCGTGCCCGTGGGTTGAAGTCATCAAGCACTCCGCATGTATTTAAGGTGCGCGTCGGGCCCTTGCCCGCGCAAAGGTGCACTGGGGCAAGATGGATGCCCAGAAGCTTGTGACGGACCCCCCACCAGAGGGCAAGGAGCATCGCACGCCCGAGATGTATTATAGGAGTGTGCTGAAGGGCGCCCGCACTATTGCGGGTGAGTGCTCCAAAGATGTAATATTTGAGTAGACTCGCATTTTGTTATCCTGTGCGCTAAAAACTTGGTTCATATGCGCTAAGCAACGCTTGTTAATTTAAAATATTACCTTATGTGCAGCTGTTTATCAAATCTGAGAGATGGCAAGTCAGCGGCTTCAGCCCCCATGCCACGAGTGCTGGGGTGTTCAGGATAAACTCGAGCGCTCTTGTTCCCATTTTTGGGTCCATCTAGGGAGGCGCTCAACACAACGAACAAGGCAACCGGACTTATAATGCTTGAACACTCTCACTTAGCCATAGAATTCTATAATTTTAAATTTCGGCGAAGCCCCTAGTTTTCGGAAGGCCGAATTTGGGGCGCTAACCACGCCTTGGCCGGAGGCATAAGTCTTTAGGGACTCGCAAAGAACCTCTCGAACATCGACCAACTCTCGCCTCATCATGACGGTCAGTTTTAGCTTTCTCCACTGAGGCGTTAACCCAGCTCAACTGGGGCGCAATCGCAGTGGTTCTCCCAATGCTACCTTAGCCGATAAAACGGAACGTAAGGTACCAAAACATGGGAGCCGGGAAAACCCAACTATTGACCCAAGAACATGATTCGGAGCCGATGCATATAATGCTATAAGTTCGGGGTGCCGCACTTGTGAAAGTGTTCGGACTTATCACACCACAACGCGGGAAACATAAGCCCCTGGTGTATTTAGCCGTACCAAAACGTACAGATGCAACATGTCATAGATTGAACATATGTGTAAGAAAGAAATGCAATTAGAAGCAAAAATATGTTGCATTGCTTTATGCAATAAAAACTGCTGTAAGTGCAGGACGATACAAGTGGTGCGGTAAGCAAGGGATGGTACTGTTTAACATGTCCCCCTCCAGGGGTAGGCTACGGAATAATGCATAAAACAGATTTAATGCTCATGATGGAGACCACCTGGATTTTCGTTGTAGCCTTTCTCCTTCCCTGGCTGTTGCATCGTGGGTTCGGCATGTCTGCTGCCGGACAGGGCCTCTGACAAACGGAGTCCTGTAGATAAAAAATAAAAGGAAAAGAAAAAGAAACGACACACTTAAGAGCCCCTAGTGCGGTTGAGCCGCAGTCTGGGCTTATCGTGGTCGAGCCCCTTGCCCCACGCCCATGGTATCTTCAGAGCGTAATGGAGTACACAAAGGGTCTGTCTTAATGTTTTACAGGGGCTGGGGTTGGGGCCGCACTGCTACGCGTGCCCGGAACGTGCCAGGTAGTCGTGTTGTAGGTTACTCCAGGCACGCTTAGCTGTGTCCGGCCGCTTGGCAGCCAGACTCGAGAATCGCCTTAAAAGGCTGCTTGTACTTCTGCCGCGAGAGCCGCTGTATGTTCCTCCGTTCGGAGGGAGCGTTTAGTGTTTTCGTTGACCGTGATGACTCCTCTAGGGCCTGGCATCTTGAGCTTGAGGTATGCGTCGTGCGGCACCGCGTTGAACTTTGCGAACGCGGTACGTCCGAGCAAGGCATGATAGCCGCTGCGGAACGGGACTATGTTGAAGATTAACTCCTCGCTTCGGAAGTTATCCGGGGATCCGAAGACCACTTCCAGTGTAACTGAGCCTGTACAATTGGCTTCTACACCTGGTATGACGCCTTTAAAGGTCGTCTTGGTAGGTTTAATCCTTGAGGGGTCTATGCCCATTTTGCGCACCGTGTCCTGATAAAGCAGGTTTAGGCTGCTACCGCCGTCCATCAGGACTCTGGTGAGATGAAATCCATCGACGATTGGGTCTAGAACCAATGCGGCAAACCCACCATGGCAAATGCTGGTGGGGTGGTCCCTTCGGTCAAAGGTGATCGGGCAAGAGGACCATGGATTGAACTTCGGGGCAACTGGCTCCATCGCGTATACATCCCTGAGTGCACGCTTCCGCTCCCTTTTGGGTATGTGCGTGGCATATATCATGTCACCGTCCGCACCTGTGGGGGGAAACCCTTCTGTCCTCTATTGTTCGGCGGTCGGGTCTCTTCCTCGTCGTCGCTATGTAGCCCCTTGTCGCTGTTTTCGGCAATTAACTTGCCTGCCTGCTTGAACACCCAATATTTCCTATTGGTGTGGTTAGCTGGCTTTTCAGGGGTGCCATGTATCTGGCACAAGCGGTCGAGAATTCGGTCCAAATTGGACGGACCCTGAGTTGTTCTTTTGAATGGCTTTTTCCGTTGACCGGGTTTAGAGCCTCTGAATCCGGCATTGACTGCCGTATCCTCACTGTTATCACCGTTAATGCGGCGTTTGTTTTTGTTGCGACGCGACCTGCCACTACGGTCCTTGATATTCGGACTGCCAGAATTTTTGTTGAGGTTGTTGCTGCGTGCTAGCCAGCTGTCCTCACCCGCACAGAAGCGGGTCATGAGTGATGTAAGGGCTGCCATGGATTTCGGCTTTTCCTGTCCCAGGTGCCGGGCAAGCCACTCGTCGCGGATGTTATGCTTGAAGGCCGCGAGGGCCTCGGCATCCGGACAGTCGACGATTTGGTTTTTCTTGGTTAAGAACCATGTCCAGAATTGTCTGGCCGATTCGTCTGGCTGCTGAATTATGTGGCTTAGGTCATCTGCATTTGGTGGTCGCACGTACGTGCCTTGGAAGTTATCGAGGAATGCGGCTTCCAGGTCCTCCCAACTCCCGATTGACTCTGCTGGCAAGCTGTTAAGCTAATGCCGGGCTGGTCCTTTAAGTTTGAGTGGGAGATATTTGATGGCGTGGAGATCGTCTCCGCGGGCCATGTGGATGTGGAGGAGATAGTCCTCGATCCAGACCGCGGGGTCTGTTGTGCCATCATAAGATTCAATATTGACGTGTTTAAACCCTTCTGGGATTTGATGATCCATTACCTCATCTGTGAAGCACAGTGGGTGTGCGGCGCCTCTGTACTGGGCGATATCGCGACGGAGCTCAAAAGAGCTTTGTCTGTTGTGTTCGGCCCGGCCGGACTTACTGTGTCCGGGGTGACGGTGATCGTCACGTATCGTGGGGCGCCCACGTGATCCATAGATCGATCTTGATTGTCTTGCCTTATCCTCCAATATGTCTCGCAGGTCCGGAGTGTTCCCCTGTGGCCTTGTGCTTTTCGAGCGATGCCGGGGTACGGGTCTAGTGAAGGGCCTTGAGGCCTCTCTGTCACGACCACGGGGTGGTCGATCAGCCGTATTGTCTCCTGGTGAAGCGGGATCATATGCCTCCACCTCTAATCGGGGGAGAAGCTTACGTTTGGGGTAGCTTTTGGAGGGGCGTTCGAGTTCATGCTCTTCGGCCGCGAGGACTTCGGTCCATCTATCGGCTAGCAGATCTTGATCAGCTCTAAGCTGCTGCTGCTTTTTCTTGAGGCTGTTTGCCGTGGCCATAAGTCTGTGTTTGAAACGCTCCTGTTCGACGGGATCCTCAGGCACGACGAATTTGTCGTCGTCGAGGCTTGCCTCGTCTCCAGAGGGAGGCATATAGTCCTCTACCTCTTCTTTGGCCGCTCTCTCATGAGGGCTGGCGTCCCCCTCCTCCTGTGTTGGATCTTGCTGGAGTGGGTTGTCTTTGGCGCTATCCGGTGTATTATTGTCTCCGGTGCCGGAATCCTCATTCTTGCTATGGCGGGATTTAGAGCGGCGCTGCTGACGCCGGCGCTTGGGCTGTTTCTTGGAGAGGTCATCCTCCGCTATTCCTTCGCCGTTCCCATCCTTTGGGATATCCACCATGTATATGTCGTATGAAGAGGTGGCTTTCCAGTGCCCGGTGGGTGCTGGTTCTTGGTCGTCTCCGGCATCGTCGTCCATACCATCGATGTCCTCAGAGTCATAATCTAGCATGTCGGTTAGATCGTCGACAGTGGCTACCAAGTGGGTGGTGGGTGGGCTCTGAATTTCTTCGTCGTCCGCATCCCAACCGTCCTGGCCGCAGTCCGGCCAGGCCTCTCCTGATAATGAGAGGTACTTTAGCAAACTCAAGATGTCGCCAAAAGGTGAGTGTTGAAAGATGTCCACCGCGGTGAACTCCATGATCGGCGCCCAATCGGATTCGACTGGAGGGGGCGCGGGAGGTCCAGAGTCTGGCAAGGAGTCCGGCACCTCGGAGTCACGAGCTTTATGGGGGACAAGATCGGTGTTTGGCTCTATCGCCGTAGAGGTTGCAGCCCCCGAGGTGGTGTCTAGCCATCCATCCTTGGTCTGCGCAGCCGGCTCCAAGTCGAAGATCGGAGTGGGTTCGAGTGCGGCCTCCAGGGTACTGTCCGTCTACAGAGCTAAATCATGCCCATCGTGACAGTACGGCACGCTCGGCTGTGGCTCGAATCCGTCGAGGATCAAGTCCCCGTGGATGTCAGCCATGAAGTTCAAACTTCCAAATCTGACCTGACGGCCCGGGGCGTAACTTTCGACCTGCTCTAGATGGCCAAGCGAATTGGCCCGCAGTGCAAAGCCGCCGAATACGAAGATCTATCCGGGGAGGAAGGTCTCACCCTGGACTGCATCATCGTTGATGATCGAAGAAGCCATCGAGCCTATCGGTGACGACACAAAGGAACTCTCACCAATGTCGGTGTCAAAACCGGCGGATCTCGGGTAGGGGGTCCCGAACTGTGCGTCTAGGCGGATGGTAACAGGAGACGAGGGACACGATGTTTTTACCCAGGTTCGGGCCCTCTTGATGGAGGTAAAACCCTACGTCCTGCTTGATTAATATTGATGATGTGGGTTACAAGAGTAGATCTACCACGAGATCAAGGAGGCTAAACCCTAGAAGCTAGCCTATGGTATGATTGTTGTTCGTCCTATGGACTAAAGCCATCCGGTTTCTATAGACACCGGAGAGGGCTAGGGTTACACAGAGTCGGTTACAATGGTAGGAGATCTACATATCCGTATCGCCAAGCTTGTCTTCCACGCCAAGGAAAGTCCCATCCGGACACGGGACGAAGTCTTCAATCTTGTATCTTCACAGTCTTGGAGTCCGGCCAATGATGGTAGTTCGGCTATCCGGACACCCCCTAGTCCGGGACTCCCTCACCCACCATAGCCAGAACCCCCAAATTGGCCCGAAGCCATCTCCGCCGCGAAGCTCGCCGCCGGCGACTCCCTTCACCCCCGCCAGCCGTTCGACCACCGGGAGGACCGCCTCGGACTGGCGGATCCATCCCCGCCCTCAGAACCCCGCGGGGAAGCGCCATTCGTCGACGGCGATCACCGGAGGCCCGCCCTGCTCGGACAGAGGAGGAGGAAGGCGCGGGCGACTGGTCAAACCTGACCAGTGGGCCCCGTGGACCCACTGTCAGTGACCCACGCGCCATCCCCGCTGGAATAAGTGGAGACGTAAACATAGAATACGCCTTCGACGTGGTTAGTTTTGAAACGTTTTTCCTTTTTCTGTTTTCTTTTAAAAACAGAAATTTGACTTATCTTTGACTCGCTCTAACTTTTTAAATATAACTCCAAATGATTTGATTCTTTTTCCTACCTCTCTCAAATATTGTCTAGTTTATTTTCAGATTTATTTTAAAAAAATTAGACAACTTTTTTGTACTATATTGAAACTATGTTTTAATTCAATATTTTCAAAAATAGGATTTGTGGAGAGGAAGAAAACTTCAAAAGTTTTAGGATGCACCCTGCCTCTACACTACTTGAAGGCAAGCATTCTGGACCCTGGCATAATATTGTCGTGTGATATAGTTACAACACCTCTCATCTCGGAGTTTCCGTTCTTTTTTTTCTGTGATGATATGAACCTACTCATAAGTGCATATTGATGATTCCGTGCTATTGGAATTTGAAACGTTGTGATAGTAATTACCCTCGTATGCCTATCATGCCTATCGGAAGGAAGCCGGGAAAGCCTCTGTCTTGGGTAGACACGAGCTTGTCTCCGGTCTTTGTCGAGACGGAAGTGTCCGGTATGGCATAGTAAGGTATGATGAGTTGTGATTCTGCCTGTTGGTTGGAAACACATTTGTCATGCTAATCGTGCAGGTAACACTTAAACCTCCTGAGTCGACCGTAGATCGAGTCTTGTTCCAGTAACCCCCATACTTGTTTCGTGCTACCACTTGTCCCTGCTGTAGGTAGGGTACGGTTCAGTAAGTTGTCAACCCCTTTCTAGAACACACCGTATAGAGAGGCCATGGTGGAAGATACCGGCTGCATCCGGTAGGCATGCCACCTGGTCCGGGGGCATGGGTGTTTTCGGTTGTAGCCGAGGGGGTAGCTCCCCTAGTTTGCGCGCGTTATAAATTTTGTGATCCCATGCTACTCGAGGTTGTAGCCTCCCCACTTATAGTTTTGCTTAATGAGTGTCATGGGTGATTCCAGACACCGATAAGTCAGGCTGGTGTGTGCGGTTAGGTGTGTTTTCAATTAAAAGACCGTAGGCGGAGTTAGTCCTGGTGGACTAACGGAATCCGTGACTCGTGGGTAAAGAGTACACCCTATGCAAAGATTATATCTATTCGAATAGCCGTGTCCATGGTTAAGGACTACAGTCTGGGTTGGGTCAAGTGTCGGTCTTAGTGTCGGTCTTCGGAGGAAAAACTACTAAGCCAGAACTTTGATTATGACCGGTGACATATGATGATTATGATTATTATTATCATGGACCAACTATTCTCATTATTTGAATTATTGAGTATCCCTAGGACGGTTCTACCTCCTGGATATTCACTATGATCATCCTGTCATAAGCCCTTTATGTGGTGTCGCACAGACGCCGACTGTGGCATGTTTGTTATGGATTTACTATATAAGCCCTTTATGTGGTGTCGCACAGACGCCCGACTGTGGCATGTTTGTTATGGATTTACTATATAAGCCCTTTATGTGGTGTCGCACAGACGCCTGACTATGGCATGTTTGTTATTGATTTACTATATAAGCCCTTTATGTGGTGTCGCACATACGCCCGACTGTGGCATGTTTGTTACTTACTTCACTTATGAGCCATTTATGTGGTGTCGCTCAGACGCCCGACTGAGGCATTCTATCTCTACTCTCTAATTTCATTAATTGTGTGTTATGTGAATAACTTGCTTACGTGCATCATGGATTTTATTTTATGACTGACATTGTGATCATAGATTATTTCAGAGCATGATTATCATTTGTTATATTATACCCGTGTTCATAATGTTTGCGAGTATATTCAAAGTACTCACTGGCTTGTCCCTGGCTATTGTCTTGGCCAGATTTCTTTCTTGGAGAGGAGTGTTGCGATGACAGCCCCGAATCCTAAACAATGGTGATAGCAGCCTCACGAAGATCGGAGTTATCCAGGTTAGCTGTTCCTGTGGGAAATGGAGTCCCACAGACGCTGAGAGACTACAAACCGCTTCCGCCATCATCCACTAGAAACCATTTGTTGTACTCATAGGCCAGAATGGTCTTGTACTACATATTTTGTACTTTGCTTGGAATTTCTGTATTAAGTTTGCGCCTCATCAGCTAACAGTAATCCTGGGGCTGGTGAGCACAAGGGCCATTTTTGGGAAATTAATATCCTGAAAATCTGGTCCTGACAAACTTGGTATCAGAGCCAGGCTAACCATTGGCTAATCCTATCTTAGCCAGGTCGATAAACCTAGGATAACCAAACCACCAGACCATAACCTAACCTCGGCCAAGCTTCTCGCATAAGATAACCCCTCAGTGACCCGACACCTTTTGGCAATCGGTGCCCAAACTATCAGCCTAGCCTGTCAATCACGCGCCAGTGACCGACACCTAAATTGTCTCATTCGCAAGCGTGTGAAGGAAGACTCCGTCCTCTTTTTCTATAAAAAGGGCACGCTAACCTCAACACAGCACAGCACAGCCTCTTCCCCAAACCGAGCCATAATGCCTGGCCCCGTCGTGCACAATGAAACCACGGCAAACAACCTTGGAGGTTTTGTGACCGTGCTAGCAAACCTCACCTGCCGTGCCTTTGCATTAGAGGAGCCCCCAGAATATGTTGTGTACCAAGGGCCCATGAGTGGTGGGAGCCGTCAATTCTGGGCCACTATGCACATCTACGGTAGGGGTCTATCACCAGAACGCCCCTACAGGTTCACCAGAAGGACAACTTCCTTTGAGCCACAAGCCATCCAATTAGCTCCTCGAGAGGCTATAGTTCAACTCCGGCACTTGTCGCCCAAAGTTAACTATCGCTCTTTTCGGGTATGGTACGCCACCCCAGGTTGCCAACTACGATCACGAGACGGATCTTGCATTGTTGCATCTGGTGCGCTATGTAAGTGCACTAGAGGGACTGTTCGATCAAATCACCCTTGATCTGATCGCAGCTCGTGGAGAGCTGGTCCGCTAAGCCCCGGCAAGAGGAGAAGATGAGCCCAACGCTGACAACCCAGTAATGCTATTCAGACATCCGACCGAGTCCTTGAGGACTGCCCCGGCCATCGACCAAAATACTTTGGTGTCCCCAGAAGTGCTTCGTCGCCTTTTGGGAACACGCTCCAGCGGGATTGTGGCCAACAATCCCCGGGATGGTCATCATCGCTACCCCGACTCGGCAGCCCCTCAACCCCCTCCAGTTAACCCCGACGATGAAGCCCGTGGAGAAGCCTCAACGTCCACAAGGCAGGCCCGTTTAGATATAAACGAGGTAGACTAAGTCATTCGAGTAGTACCGAGTCTCAGTATGCCCACGCCCTGTAGATTATGTAATCTTGCATCGACTTGAATAATCGCAGCCTGCTTGTGTGCCTCTGTTTTAAATAGTAGCCTTGCATAAATATGTTAGCATGCGGTTGCATTTTTAATTCCGGGCATAGCTACCAAAACCACACCAACGACATCCACAGTAATACGTCACTTTTATGAGATATGTGTATCTGTAGCATTGACCCCGACCCCATGGAGCAGACTCGATAGACTAGTTACCTTTCACCATGGTATATAACCCAGCCCCAATGCTGTATAAAAAGGCCACCTCGTGACCTTGCCAAGTACCCCTCACCTTGAGCACCACTCGCACAACCATTTCCATTGCCATGCCTAGCCCTAGTATTTATCTGAGAACTCCAGATGCAACTCCAGGTAGCTTTGTTAAAATTTTGTGGGACTTTACCTGCAGTACCATGAGTGCTATCCACCCACCCCAGTATGAGTTACTCAAATCGAGGATCACCCCATCCACCTCGAAATATTGGGCAGTGGTGCACGTCCCTCCCGCAAACCCAAACCAAGACCCCATAGAAGCCTCCTTCGTGGGGAAATCTATGTCGACTCCACATATGGCCATAGAAGCTGCTGCGTATGAGGCGCTTACTCGCCTTCGATTCACGGTACCCTATGCCAGCGAACGAGGGTATAATTACTTCCCGAGTCGGGCAGCACCCGGAGAAGTGGCATCTTTTCCCGGTGAATGAATCGAGAGAGACCCAGTGCTGGCCAAACTTGCCCAGTATGTCATCGCCCAAGAGCGTTTGACCCAGCGAGTGATGGGTTATCTCTAGAACCTCACTGATTTGAATCCTCAGATCACCATCGGCAGACCACTGAGGCCCAACCAGGAAAGGCACATTCATCGAGTGGTCAACCCACTTTCCCTGATAGAAGAAGAGTGTGCCCCAATTCCAGAGACTTTTTCTCAGGACCCTGTCCAATTACCATTATCGTTGTAGATGTCATTGTTGTGTTGTTGTCCCTATATTTGTTTATGTGTTGCACCTTATATGTGGTATCCCATATTTGTGCGATGAATTGAATCTCTAGTTTCAATCAACGTGAGTGATTTTTACTACGGTAAAATTTTATTAATTGTTTTCATTCTCGGTAAATCCTGAAGTGAGATTTCTCCCTAAGTTGTTGCAGCATATATTTCTTCTCGACATAGAATTTTTTTTATTCACGCAGCACCATTACAGCAGACTCACGACCCCAACCACTCGACCAAGTGCAAATCCACGTGCACATTTTTGCACCAAACTAATCACCTCCCTAACACCCCACAGTCTCAAAGGGAGAGATTTGTGAGTAATTACTCGGGTATAGGTTACCTTCGGCACCCTGGCAGCAGTTAGCCCCTAACACCGCACCTAATCCTCGTGATCACCGCCACCGCGGAGAGCTAACACTCGAGCGGCAGCATCACGGCGATCATCGAGGATCATCACGCACAGGAGCACGGAGAACCCCAGCAATGCCGCCAACCCTCCGCACATCAGGATCACGTACCAGTCCGGCATCACCTCCGCCATTAAAGCCTCATCTCGAGCTCCTGCAGACAGAAATAGAGGAGAAGGGAGGAGAAGGAGAAGCGAAGTCAGGAGGAGGAAGAAGAAGGAGCACCATGGTCGTTTTATAGCTCAAGATCGGTGTACGGTGGGCGAAGTCCACTAGCGCCGCTCATCGCCCGATCGCCGGTGTTCGGAGGAGAATCCGCGAGCAGTGCCGACAGTGCACTGGCCCGCGAGGTGAGTGCACGCTGCGCCGGCAGCTGGCACGCCGCGCACTACCGCAGTACGGCCTAGATGCCCTAAGAGCTAGACGTCGCCGGTGGAGAAAGCACCGGAAAGCGCATGGGAGAGAGGAAGAAGAGAGAGCCAGAGGTAGAGGAAGAGACCGGCAGTGGGCCCCGGGTCCACCTGTCAGCCACAAAGAGCACTGTGATCTCGGGTACGACTAGCGTATTTTCAGTAATTTAGAAGTTTATTCTAAATTTACTGTAACCAATAGTAGAAACTGACCGTAAATTTTTCCACAGAACGCCTGTATGCCACACTGTAGTTTTACACCACTTATTGCCCACTCACTGTAGCTACGTTTTAATTACATGAGTAGGAAGGTTATTTTTGTGATAGTAGGGGATTTTTTTTTCAAAAACAACCCTTATCAAATCTCGAGGACGAGATTTTTTCTTAAGGGGGGTAGTGTTGTAACACCCCAAAAATTTAACCATGTTTTGATTATTAAAATTTTGCCAGGAGTTTAAATTTTTTGCTTTCTGGATTTCTTTTGATTTCATTACCCTTTTTCTTTAATATTGTGGAGTTTTAACCCCAAGTAAAGGCCTTCCAAGATTATTATTGGACTTGTATGCTCTCTCAATAAAACAATTCTTTTATCAGTGAGATTATTTATATAATTATTTTTTCCCTCAGCTTTATTTCTCTAAAATGATTTTTCATAAGTTTTAGGGTCCCATTTGAACTGCAACCCTTTGATAAATTTATTTAAAAATCCCACCAAAATTTGGGGATGACATGTGATGTCCATAAATCACTTTTGTGCAAAAATATTCCTTAGTCATTTGGAGATTTTGAGTTTTACCACAAGTTTTTAAATCTGGTCCAGTTGCACTTTTGCACTACAACCTATTTAAATATTTCTTTAAAACTTCCACCAAAATTATGGGACGTTAGTAGTAGTATATTATTCAACCTTCTGCAAAAAAACCAGTGATGTTCTTTGAAAATTTTGAGCAAATCATCCCTTTTTGCTCTCTGGTCCAGTTTGGCATTTTCTACTGCAACCATATTTTTTCTTGCTCTTTTTCCCTTGATTCTTTCTCCTGCTTGTAGACCATCCTGCAAAACCCCTAAGTCCAGGAGAGTGGACCCATTGGAGAAAGTACAAGCAATGATTCCATTTACCTTCTGTCCAGAACAGAGGTTTTGCAAAACTTGCACTATCAAATTTCTAGTATTGACCAACTAGCATTGCCACCCTCTCTATCACCTAAAGAGACCCCAATCTGGAGATTTTGGCCACTCCAAGAACTGCCTAGATGCCTCTAGCATTTTGTCAAACACCTTGTGTGCATGGCCAGTTTTGGCATGGTTTTTAGTTAGCATTGTAAACTTGGTCCCCTGACCTAACCCCCATGTCCATTAACCTCCTTGCAAACCCTAACCTAGTACTGTTAATTGCCAGCCTCTCTCAAGCACTCTAGGCCACCCTGGCGTTCTGTCGAGCATGTCGCGTGCATGCTCTGGGCGTGCCCAGAGCGCACGTTTTGCACGCGCGCGCGCAACCGAGCCGCTGCGTTTGCCACCCCGCGCCCTGGCCTTTGCTCGCCTGCAGAGCCACGCCACGCCCTCGGCCACTCGCGAGAACGCTCCAAGCTGCCCTGGCGCCCTATAGCACCGCCGTTAGGGCCCTCTTGGCGGCACGCCGGCATCCGCAGTACGCCTCTGCCATGGACGGCGCCGCCCGAGCCACAACTTCTCGCCAGCTGCCCTCGTGAGCAGGCCGTCCTTATCTCCAAGCCCGTCCGCTAGCACTGACCCTGCTCCGGCCATCGCCACGTCGCCCTGTCGCAAGAGAAGTGGTCGGTCGGCGACCTTATCCCCAGCAGCGGCAGAACTGACCTTCCCCGGCTATATATAGCCCCAGACCTCGCTCGAGCCCCCTCAGGCAGCCTCGTACCACCCCTCTAGTGCGCCCCACGACCAGCAAGCGACGACGGAAGGCCTTCTTCCTCGCCTCCAACCGATTCGGTCGCCGCCGCCCTCCAGTCCCATCCTTCGCGAACAGAGCCTCCCCCACCCTTCCAGCACCACCACCCGACTCCTCTTAGTCTTGCGGAGCCGCCCAAACCCCCAGCTACGACGGAGAGCCACCATATCCAGAACCCCCAAATCGGCCTGATGCCATCTCCGCCGCGAAGCTCGCCGCCGGTGACTCACTTCACCCCCGCCAGCCGTTCGACCACCGGGAGGACCCTCAGAACCCTGTGGGGAAGCGCCATTCATCGACGGCGATTGCCGGAGCCCCGCCCCGCTCGGACAGAGGAGGAGGGAGGCGCGGGCGACAGGTCAAACCTGACCAGTGGGCCCCATGGACCCACTGTTAGTGACCCATGCGCCGTCCCCGCTGGAATAAGTGGAGACATAAACCCAGAATACGCCTTCGACGTGGTTAGTTTCGAAACGTTTTTCCTTTTTTCTGCTTTATTTTAAAAACAAAAATTTGACTAATCTTTGACTGGCTCTAACTTTTTAAATATAACTCCACATGAGTTGATTCTTTTTCCTACCTCTCTCAAATATTGTCTAGCTTATTTTCAGATTTATTTGAAAAAAATTCAGACAACTTTTTTGTACCGTATTGAAGCTATGTTTTAATTCAATATTTTCAAAAATAGGATTTATTGAGAGGAAGAAAACTTCAAAAGTTTTAGGATGCACCCTGCCTCTACACAACTTGAAGGCAAGCATTCTGGACCCTGGCATAATATTGTCGTGTGATACAGTTACAACACCTCTCATCTCGGAGTTCCCGTTATTTTTTTCTGTGATGATATGAACCTACTCATAAGTGCATATTGATGATTCCGTGCTATTGGAATTTGAAACATTGTGATAGTAATTACCCTCGTATGCCTATCATGCCTATCGGAAGGAAGCCGGGAAAGCCTCTGTCTTGGGTAGACACGAGCTTGTCTATGGTCTTCATCGAGACGGAAGTGTACGGTATGGCATAGTAAGGTATGATGAGTTGTGATTCTGCCTGTTGGTTGGAAACATATTTGTCATGCTAATCGTGCAGGTAACACTTAAACCTCCTAAGTCGACTGTAGATCGAGTCTTGTTCCAGTAACCCCCATACTTGTTTCATGCTACCACTTGTCCCTGCTGTAGGTAGGGTACGGTTCAGTAAGTTGTCAACCCCTTTCTAGCACACACCGTACAGAGAGGCCATGGTGGAAGATACCGGCTGCATCCGGTAGGCATGCCACCTGGTCCGGGGGCATGGGTGTTTTCGGTTGTAGCCGAGGGGGTAGCTCCCCTAGTTTGCGCGCGTTATAAATTTTGTGATCCCATGCTACTCGAGGTTGTAGTCTCCCCACTTAGAGTTTTGCTTAACGACTGTCGTGGGTGATTCCAGACACCAATAAGTCAGGCTGGTGTGTGCGATTAGGTGTGTTTTCAATTAAAATACCGTAGGCGGAATTAGTCCTGATGGACTAACGGAATCCGTGCCTCGTGGGTAAAGAATACACCCTCTGTAGAGATTATATCTATTCGAATAGCCATGTCCATGGTTAAGGACTACAGTCTGGGTTGGGTCAAGTGTCGGTCTTTTTGTCGGTCTTCGGAGCAAAAACTACTAAGCCAGAACTTTGATTATGACCGGTGACATCTGATGATTATGATTATTATTATCATGGACCAACTATTCTCATTATTTGAATTATTGAGTATCCCTGGGACGGTTCTACCTCTTGGATATTCAATGTGATTATCCTGTCATAAGCCCTTTATGTGGTGTCGCGCAGACGCCCGACTGTGGCATGTTTGTTATGGATTTACTATATAAGCCCTTTATGTGGCGTCGTACAGATGCCCGACTGTGGCATGTTTGTTATGGATTTACTATATAAGCCCTTTATGTGGTGTCGCACAGACGCCTGACTGTGGCATGTTTGTTATTGATTTACTATATAAGCCTTTTATGTGGTGTCGCACAGACGCCCAATGTGGCATGTTTGTTATCGATTTACTATATAAGCCCTTTATGTGGTGTCGCACAGACCCCCGACTGTGGCATGTTTGTTATTGATTTACTATATAAGCCCTTTAGGTGGCGTTGCACAGACGCCCGACTGCGGCACGTTTCTTACTTACTTCACTTATGAGCCCTTTATGTGGTGTTGCTCAGACGCCCGACGGAGGCATTTTATCTCTACTCTCTAATTTCATTAATTGTGTGTTATGTGAATAACTTGCTTACGTGCATCATGGATTTTATTTTATGACTGACGTTGCAATCATAGATTATTTCAGAGCAAGATTATCATTTGTTATATTATACCCGTGTTCGTAATGTTTGCGAGTACATTCAAAGTACTCACTAGCTTGTCCCTGGCTATTGTCTTGGCCAGATTTCTTGCTTGGAGAGGAGTGTTGCGATGACAGCCCCGGATCCTAAACAATGGTGATAGCAGCCTCACGAAGATCGGAGTTACCCAGGTCAGTTGTTCCTGTGGGAAATGGAGTCCCATAGACGCTGAGAGACCACAAACCGCTTCCGCCATCAGCCACTAGAAACCATTTGTTGTACTCATAGGCCAGAATGGTCTTGTACTACATATTTTGTACTTTGCTTGGAATTTCTGTATTAAGTTTGCGCCTCATTAGCTAACAGTAATCCTGGGGCTGGTGAACACAAGGGCCATTTTTGGGAAATTAATATCCCGAAAATCCGGTCCTGACACTAAGCATGCGGAGACTTCCATGCAAGATCTTGCTCTATTGGAGTATCGCGCATGAATAAAAGTGTATCCGTTTATGGTTTTGTCTAGAATCTTCCATGTATGAATTTTTACTACAGTACTGGTGAAAGACTTATGATGAACCATTTCTTACATCTCCTCTGCCCCCTTGCAAGTCATCCTGATTTAATCCCTCCATCTAGGTGTATAAGGGCATGGTTAATATTACTTAATAGTATAGCCAACTGTTGACTATAATAAAGTGCCATGTCATCTGTAGCCAACATGTATAACAATCGATACTCAAAAACTAATTCTTAAATATCATTTCTTGTAATGCACAATAAGTGTTATTTCTTCACAAGTTTTGGATGCAGGTTGAACAGTTGAATGCTTTTGTTTGCAAAAGATACATTTTTATCTATTTCACCCGGATGTTTGTGAGCTATAGAGATGAAATAATATCCGAAGAAACCTATCGATACCCGTTACACATGAGATGACCCCCACATCCTTTGTCAAAATAAACAACTCTCTGATCAATGCATTTCACTCTTCGGTGCAATGCACGGGCACCTTACTACTATAGATTAGTACGACCAAAAATTGAACTAACATTATATATAGTACGATAAATGCTAATGCATGTCACCTAAAATTATATCATCCAAAACTATGTTCAAATACGAATCCGACGATATAGTTTTTGTTGACATGCACTAACATTTTGTCAGTTAAATCTTCAGTCAAATTCAATGGGGGACTAATAAACCACGACTGATGTAGTACAAGTGTAGAGGGAGGTGCTGCACGAGAGTCTCACCTCTCACCCCGCTCATGGCGCGGCAGTAAAGTCGTCATATCACAAAACCCAACCACTCCCAGTAATAAGTGGCCTGGTAAAATAAACGGACAAGCAACCATCACATCCCTCCATATTTTTTGCATTTCATCTCTCTGCATTTACTTTCTTCGGTTCATCTCACACACTCGATCCCTAGCTACTACTCCTAGAGCCAGTTCTTTTGGCGGCTTCCCCAGCTTTTCCCATAAGACTAGTCATAGTGGAGAGTAACAATAAGACGCCTCACTCATTTATTTGGGCTTCTAAACTACTACTCCGTCCTAGTTTATTCCTCACCATTGTAATTTGTGCTAAACTTTGACCAAAGATTTAACTGATAAAATGTTACTCCCTCCGTCTAGATGTGTAAGTCATCTTACAAAAACCAAATAATCCCAAAACACTTAGGCGCAGTGCACTAACTTCTACCTCGTTTCTTGTTTCTTGACATATCAACCAATAAGAGATAAAGAGTGTGCATGCTTTTAATGACTTGAGATATCAAACACGACATGCAGTGGTTAGTTCATTGCATGCAATACTATTAACTAGCAAATAAACATTAACATTTCTTGTTTTCTCCTCCTTGGTCACGGTGCACAGCCTAAGATGACTTACTCACCTAGACGGATGGAGTAGTGCATGTGACATGCACTAACATTTCATTAGTTAAATTTATGATCAAAATTTGACACAGATTACAATGGGGACCAATAAACCAGGACAGAGGTAGTAGTTATGGGATTACTAATCTAGAAGCCTAAAAGAACTGGCCCTTGGTACTCCTACTAGTAGTAGTACTCAAGTTGGAACTCCAATTGCACGGCACAACTTGTTAGGCAAAAAATTTGATACAGGGTGTAGGAAGCGGTTTGGGATTTGCATGCCTTTCCAACCAGTGAGATACTCCGTACAAAGTATGACAAAGAAATAACCACAGAGAAGGAAGCTAAAAGTAAACAATCAAACAAGCATTTTTGCATTTGTTTTGCATTGAATCGTTTCACAAGCTTGACTAGTGTTATATTTCTACTTTTACAAAAACCGCATCGTAATGTTAAAACGTGCATTTGCATGTACATAAGTAATAGTAGTACTCCCTCTGTCTAGGTGTACAAGTCTTCCCTCCTTCTTGGTCACGGTGCACAAACAAAGATGACTTATTGACCTGGACGGAGGGAGTAGCACAGTCTGCAAGCATATATCGAGAGAGACGTGTAGTGCGATAGTATATAGTAAAGTTTGTGCTATATGCACGTACTTGCAAAATGCGTACCAATACACAAGGTTTCCTAACTTTCACTTTTACATACATAATTAAGGATGCTAAAAATTCCTGAATGTTCGGGATTTATCATTTGCGCCCCAAAACTAATGAGATCGCCATACGAAACAAAAATTATACTCCTCCTAAAAGCCACAGCGCTCGCAGGAGCGCTTGAGGCGCGCCACGAGTGCCCTGGTGCGCGGCCGTTTCCCAGCGCGTCGACACAATGCCTCTTCCTCATCCTCGCAACTTGCAAGGTGTTGATTGGCGGCTTGCTGGCGGGCGAGTGCGATCTCACCGGTGTGGTGATCCGGCACCAATAGGTACTCCTCCTCGATGGAAGCGTGCACCTGATCCACGTACCGCCAAGCGTAGATGAGGCACTTGGGCCCGACTGCACTCAGGGCGTCGGCATGGGCGTCCTCCGCCACCCTCACGGCCCTCGCACGAGCCTTCTGCCAAAGAGCCAATTGCCTGACTTTATCGGACGCGACATAGGCCTCCCAGGCAGCTCTTTCCGCGGTGCGCTTCTCTTCCTCGGCCTTCTTCTCCGCCTCTATTTTGGCGCGCTCTGCTAGAGGCAAAGCCTCCCACAAGGCGACATCCATTTCTTACCAAAGCTCCTCAAGGCTGGGGGGCTCGGCGGGCGACGCGGCGTTCTCCTTGTAGCGGGGAGCCGATGCGTCCTCCGACGCCGACGCGTCCACCTTGACGCGTCGCGGCGAGGAGAGGAACACCAACATGTCCTCCTTGACTAGTGGCGGCGAGGAACAGAAGGGCGACGCAACGCGTCGCGGCGAGGAGCGGAACGCCTACGCGTCCTCCTCGACTAGTGGCGGCGAGGAACAGAACGGCGACGCGTCGCGTAGCGGCGAGGAGCGGAACACCGACGCGTCCTCCTCGACTAGTGGCGGCGAGGAACGGAACGGCGATGCGTGACCGTTCGCGCGGTGCAGCGAGGGGCTCCTAGGGCTTGGGAGGGGCGATGCCATGGTGGTCGACATGAGAGGGAGGGGGAGGAGATAGCGATGAACGTGAACATGAGGGGGAGGAGATAGCGATGTCGTGGGAGGCGCAGTATTTATAGCGAGCAATGGCACACCTACGTAAGATATGGACTGAGCTGCACTGACTTAACTGCAGGTCCAGTTGCGTCACTGACATGTGGGCCAGATCCCTGTTGGGCCCATATGTCAGTGACCCAATGCACCTACAGCTAAGTAACAGCTACATGGTCATATTTGTTGGAATAAATTACAGGGGAGCAAAGGGGTGGAAATATTGCTGGTCACAACGGATTGGACGAGCGTGGGGGGAGGAGAGTGATGCATGCAGATTTTTTCACACGGGGTGGAGTGGTGGGACCGCCGGAGGGAGAAGGAGAGTTTGGTAGGCATATTGTTTCCACACATGGAGAGGAAAAGATTTGGAGACGAACGGGCTTCCTACAGGTATGGGGAACGGTGCATAATAAGTCAAGTTGCATGCCGGGCTAGGTATAGTCTCAAGTCATTAAAAACATACACGCCCCACACATGTTCATATTTCAAGCTGCACTAAATTATTGCATGCGATGATTAAGGTTGGTCATAATGGTGGTATCTTAGCTGGTATCATGCACACGGGAATAGCAAACATGCTGATGTGGCAAAGAATTAAAGAAGAGAGGGGGGTTAGAGTAACTAGTGTTCATGCATGCATCGGTAAACACATTTTTTGTGAAGAACGACAACATTAGTTGAGTACTTTTGCAGACTTCAAAAACTATTCCACCGCCTCTACTATCTTGCTAAGAGTAGGTGAAATTTTTGAATTAAGCCCTTTAAACTAGAAGGGAGGTAGTGGTACTCTAATAGCTAACCTTGTTGTGTTGACAAGATAGGACATGGCACGCACCTGGACGGAGGAACTAGTCTGCATTGTGCATTTAAGTTTTGTCTGAAGTCAATGTACCTCTACTTTCACCAGACTTATAGGAAAATGTACTCCCTCCGTCTAGGTGTGTAAGCCATCTTACGAAAACCAAATAATCCCAAAACACGTAGGCGCGGTGCATTAACTTCTACCTCGTTTCTTGTTTCTTGACATATCAACCAATAAGAGATGAGGGTGTGCATGCTTTTAATGACTTGAGACTATCAAACATGACATGCAGTGGTTAGTTCATTGCATGCAATACTATTAATTAGCAAATAAACATTAATGTCTCTCGTTTTCCCCTCCTCCTTGGTCACGGTGCACAGCCTAAGATGGCTTACTCACCTAGACGGAGGGAGTATCAACATTCACAATGTCAAATCAATATTTTTACACTCATTATAAAACATAGTTATTATACTCATTATAATCAGTATTGTAGATATTGATATTTTTAGTATAAATTTGGTCGTGGGATTTCATTGATGCCTGTCAAAGCGTGGAGGAAGCAGAGCTTAGGGCTTGCATTGTCGGTCTCTACATAGGTATTTCTCTTCATAATCCTGTAATTTTAGAGACTGATTGCACATTTGTGGTAGCGTCTATAGCATCGGGGGACTATGACAGGTCTGCTATGCGTGACCTGAAGATGAAAGCGTTGAGCATCTCGAAGTTGATCAATAATCTTCAATTGTCAAAGATTGGCCGTTCGGCCAATAAGGTGGCACACTTAATCGCTAAGTATAGCTTTGACAATAAATTAGATGGTATTCTTGTAAATAACATACCGCCCTGTGTGGTGAATATTGTATCGAATGAGTGTACTGGTGTGGCTGGTTAATTAATATAATGTGGTGTTCAAAAAAAGTATAAATTTGGCCAAACACTTTGCAAACGGTTGACGGGAGTAAAAAGGACCAGAGGGAGTATCATGCATGCGGAGTAGGCAAAAAATTGCTCATTTATAGCCGGTCGAAGTCTCAAAGGGCGCGACCACGCAAGGAAGGCGAAGGTCGTGGGAGGCGCAACGGTTGACGGAATTAAGTGAAGTTACATCCATGCGCCGGCATGGCGTGCAAACAAGCAGAAGCTATACCGTCAGGCCTACGATATGGGTCTAGTAGACATGACATCTAGTGGGTCCTGCATAGTTCTCAAGAACTCTTTGGGGGCTTGCAGCCGTTTATCCACCATGCAAGCTAGCAACCCCACG
Source organism: Triticum aestivum (assembly GCF_018294505.1). Classification (NCBI taxonomy): domain Eukaryota; kingdom Viridiplantae; phylum Streptophyta; class Magnoliopsida; order Poales; family Poaceae; genus Triticum; species Triticum aestivum. The sequence continues at coordinate 57,085,707 of NC_057804.1, forward strand.
CCGTTCGCACGCCCTACTCGTCCCCGTCTTCTACCTTACAACAGTTCGCTCCCAGTCATCCCGTCCTTTCACATTAGTTTGCTCCCAGTTTTTTTACGGGGTACAACAATTCAACTTCTCCTAACCCTCCTCCAAAATCCATGGCCTCCCAAATCTCCATGGTTGCTGCTGAGTACCAGGTTAGAGCCATCACCGGCGATCAGTTCATCGTCATATACACACGTGGATCCGCAACGATGAAAGCATGGCTTGCTCGCTTCCTACGCATGTTCAACAGTTCAACGGATGAGTGCGTCGCTGGGCTAGATGTTGAGTACACCACAGTCCTGGGACGAGAGAAGGATCTAAAGGATGAAGAGAGGAAGAAGCCCGCCGTGATCCAGGTTTGCGTACATAACGTTGGCTTGGTCTACCACATATGCCATGCCGACGTTGAGTGCCAGGATTTTAAGAACTTCCTCAAGGACAAAAGAGTGAAATTCGTTGTTGTAGGCTTTAAGAACGACAGGGATGTCCTGTGTCGGATAGGTCTCGTTGTAGGCCAGCCCTTCGATCTCCAGAAGGCAAGCCTGGTGTCCTCCTCTCAACCTTCAATGCTGACCCTTGCAGTAGCCATGATTGATTCTTCGTATGCTAAACTGAAGAAACCTCATCACGAGTTTCATCATGCATGGGAGTCGAAGACATTAGATGAAGATCACATCCTGTATGTAGCAATGGATGCCTACCTTTGTTTAAATATCTACAAGGGTTGGATGAAGAAGCAGAGTCCAGTGTCCGGTTCAAGCAAAGAAGCGTCGGTGAAGAGGAAGAGGAAGAGGGACGAGGACGAAGTCGAGGACGTGGACTCGGACACCGAGTAGGTGGCAGTGCCATCGCTCATGCTGGTTCTACTGCAGTGTCAAGCGGACTAGTTGCTTAGTTTATTTTCAATGGTGTGTTGTGCTGAGGCCCCAGCAGAACTATGTTTATGTTCTTTCTCGTTATTTGAACTCTTTAGTACGTACAGTAGTACTAGTACTATGTCTTACTATTGTTCTTCTTGCAGTCGGTACTACTGCTCGTATCTTCGTGTTCCTACTTTACTTAATACGTTCGTACTAGTAGTATAATTTGGGTCAGTCGATTTGTGAAAGAAGTTCGACGAAGCGAAGGAAGAAGACGACAAAAGAGGTGGAAGAAGCCCTTCTAGCCATCCATGTTGCATCAAACGGCTCACATGAGTCGACTGACCGAAATTGCTCCTTCAGATTGCAGGATCCACGTGGCATTCAAGGTCTCGAAGGTAGATTCTGCATCCGCACCCGGTTTGCGGCCTCGACGCGTGCGCGACCGGCTTCCGCCGCTACAATCACCATGCGCGCCTCCTCCATGCGGGCAGAGACGACAATGACACACTAGTTCCTCCTCGCCAGCATGCTGGAGCACGCACTCATCCTCCTCTTTGTACGTTGCGTGCATAGACGCGGCTCCACCAGCTGCTCGCATGCTTGGCAGCACGGCGGCATCGCGAGGAGGGACTGCAGACGACGTGAGCGGGCGAGCCTTCGGCTTCATGGCACAGGGATGGCGGCGACACGGCGATGACGGGTGAGAAATATTGGCCGGGACAGGCGGGCGCCGACATGCGCAAGGGCGGCAGCGGCATATTGATGAGTGTGCATATGGGAGCTTACTTTAGTTTTATATAAGGTTGGTCAAACTTAAAAGAAAACCGTACTAGTACACGTAAACATTAGACTTAGGCAACGCTTTTATTAGTTAGTGCCACAGCCACGATACGGAATCATGTGCAAGCGCGTGAACCACGGGCGCGCGGTCGATCGAACGGTGCGTCACCGTGTCGCGCTCGAAGGACATCCACCGAACCTTTTTGTGTGTGTGAAAACAATCCTCGAATATTACTCAACTTTTTTTCCTGGGAAAGTTCTTGACGCTACAATATTTCCATGTATTTGAATTTTGCTCCAGTTCGTGTTTATTTGGATTTGGATGTTTTAGGTGCGCCCTAGTTTTTTTTAATACTAATTTTGTGTGTGTGACTGAGAGAGAACGTGTGTATGTGTCCATATGTGTGTTGTGGCGGAAGGGCAATGTGAGACGGTGTGCGTGTGATACATACATAGAGAGGTGTGAATGTGCAAATGATCATGCATGAGTGAGACATAGACAGATGCCGATACGTTGTGTATACATGAGAGAACGGTCTTCTATTTTACTTGTGTGTGTGTGTGAGAGAGAGAGAGGAGCATCCGTAACACAACAACCATCTCTCTCGATTCGTCCGTCCCTCGCACGATCGCATGCAACACATGCATCAACGCGCACATTTTGACACCCTCACCCGGCCCCTGCCCACCTCAAGGCCTGCACAATCTCTTCGTGAATACCCATTTCTCTCCTTAGGTTTGTTTTCTCTCAATATCTGACACACACACACACACACATGGAGAGAGAGAGAGAGACACGCAGCACAACACACGCACACACACTCCCCCGAGCACACAATTCATCCCCATCCAAGGTTATAGGGCGACCACTCTCGCTTGTGCTTCTTTGCACCCCAACATGCACAACACCTCAATCTTCAAAGAGGGCATCGAGCAGATCGAATACGGCGACCACATCGTGCTAGAGAATGCGGGGTCATTTGGAAGCAGGGTGATGTGACGACGGCTGACTGACTCCTCCCCCCACCCTCTCTCTCTCTCTCTTGCACAACATTACCAATCCCTCGCTCCCCCGCACAAAATTGTCAAACCCTCAACCCACGAGATCCTTCCCCTCTCGTCCATGTTTTTCCAGCTCTCTCATCAAACATGTTGTCTCTTCTCCTTCCACATATACAGAATCCAGATGCACACGCATCTCACGTATATTGCATGTCTCCATATTTCTCACAGACCTAACTTCTTCCTCTCTATTTCTCTCTCTATCTCTTTCTCTCTCTGTCTCGTTAGGTTTGTCTCTACTCTCTCGTCCACATACATACAATCTTTCCCGCCCTATCTGCTCCATCTTCAAAATCTCTCTCTGCACGTTTCATTCACACATTGGGATATGTCAAAATGTTGCTTCTATAATGGCTGATGTAGAGTTATGGTTGTTTTTGTTACATCCTATAAAGTAATAACTATGAAATGCATTTAGACTCTCATTTGACTGGGATTATGTGAGTTTGAGCATGTTGTGAAGTACTATAGACCTTGTATACATCTTGGGATTTGACAATGATTGTAACTATTGAATTGTATAGACCATTACATTGGACGTCAATAGCCTAATATATTTATTTCACAATTTCAACAAATGATTAGTTCACTACAAACTAAGAAAACAAATGTGTACTCCCTCCATTTTTATTTAAGTACGCGTATTAGCATTGTTCAAAGTCAAGTTTTGTAAACTCTCAGAAAGCTTATAACAAAAAATATTAACATATATAATAACAAATAAATACCATTAGATTCATTACTGAATGTACTTTCACATCATACATATTTGTTATGGTAAATGTTTATATTTTTCTATAAACTTGGTCAAACTTTAGGAAGTTTGACTTTGGTCAAACCTAATATGCAGAGTTTACTACTACTACTCGCTAGTTGCTTAGCCGAATCACTCAACACGCCCACGGGGAGTCTACTGTCACAAAATTTTGAGGTCGGCGGGAAAATCTCCCGCGACCCTGATTCAAGCAGTGGGAAGTTACCATCATAGCCTTCAGAACAGGCCTACGGATGACGCTTGGTAGGGGGTTGTTTTCGTAACTTCAGGTTCGCCCTAGCCAGCCAACCCCACCCCGGCACCCAGAGTAGTACACCTGAATACTCCCCATTTTCTATTCCCACCGCAAAATAGACTTCTCCACGGCACCACAGCCTTCGTGCTCCTCCCTTTTACATCGGCGCAATCGTCCACCGCAGCGCATCTGCCTCATTGACGACCTCGTACGCCACACTGGAGCCGGTCCATCGTCATTGTCGTACACGGAGCCTCTTCCCCGGCATCGTCTTCCACGGTCTCGGATCTGCTTCCCGGAAGCCGACGCCAAGCGCAGAAGTACCACCGTCGTGGACAATGAACTGACTCCCATTGCCGACCATGACTCACAGAGGTCGCCACGACCATCATTCTCCTCCTCGATTGGTAGTGTGTGTATTGAATCACTTAGTAGTACATGTGCAGTTCCAATTTTGTTCATACCTATGCTTCAAATTTCCTGGGTGCTATTGTTCCCGTAAAAGTTATTGGTTATAGCCTCCATTCTCCAACAGAATATCAGCTTGTAATTGTGTGTCGCTCCTGTATCGCGCTGTGCTTGGGTAGGTTTTTCATCTGCAACCAGTAGTGTGGCAAATGATGGAAAGGTTTTTAGAACTAGCAAGATGCCCATGCGTTGCACGCATCAAGATGCATTTGTATGAGTAGTTTATCTTGTGGGAGAAAAAGATGAACGAGGGAAGGCCTTATTTGCAAATCTGGAGAGGGGTATGGGTATCTTTTTGCAAAATTCCCATTTGTTTCCTTCCTATCTGTCAGATATGAATCGGACGGCCTATATTGCAAGAAAAAAAGTATAGAGAGAAAAAAGTAGACAGTAAAGGAAGTAGAGATAAATATTAAATATTAAATATAAAATAAATATAACAGTAGAGAAGAGAGTAGAGATAGCAGAGACGTCGGAAAAGGATCGCGCACGCACGGGAAAAAGCGGCCGGGCGTGCGCTAGTTTTGGCGTGCGGCGTCCGGCGCGCTTTATAAAATCCAACGCCCTCCCACCGCTCTGTGCCTTGCCACCGCTCTCTCCCCGCTCTTTTTCGCCTCGCCGCCGCCGCGCCACCATGCAGTCGCGTTGCCGGGAAACTTGGGGATACCGCGGCGTTCGCGCGCGCCCCTCCGGCGGCTTCTCCATCGAGATCCGGTTCCGTGGGATGCACCTCGGCCTCGGCAATTTCGACACCACCAACGAGGCCGCCCGCGCGTACGACGCGGTGGCGTGGCGCCTCCGGTGGCCTCCTAGAACATTGAACTTCCCCAACGTGCCGACGCGGGAGCGGGCGCAGGAGCTCGCGCCTCTGCCGCAGCTTAGCACCGATGAGGATCGTCGCGACAACCGGAGGCGGGAGCACCGTCTCGGCATCGCAAGACATCATCAACGAGCGTGACTTCTATGCGCAAAGGAGGGCGGAGAGGGATAAGAGGAGGACTGAGCGAGCCGCCTATCACGAGGACAAGCGTAGGCGAAAAGTGGACGCTCAATTCAACATGAGGCTAGGAGCAGCGTCGCCCTGGGAATCCGATGACGATCGGTATCTTCACGCCTACAGTCAGACGTCGGAGGAGGACATCACCGAGGAGGAGTCGGACAACAAGGAGTAGTTGAATTATCTTTTTTTATCTATCTATGCTGAGAACTATCCTCTACTCTCTAGTATCTACTTCTCGATCTCAGCACTGTAAACGCTTTTTTAAAGCACCGTGCATTGCGATTCTGTTGGAGATCCTCTAACATGGCAGACGAGTGCTTTAATGTTGCCCACAAGATGCGCGAGTATTGCTAGTAGTATATTTTTCTAGCCATGTTGAGATTTTAAAACCACGAGTGTGAACATGCAGAGGAGCAATGAAGACCAAACACGGGATATTCGGGACATCTTCAAGGAGTGTGGCAAGTTAAAGAGGAGCTGCACCGAACCTATAAAACGAGCTTTGGTAAGTAACACCCTTTCAATTACTTTCGTTTAGCCTCGTGTTCTTCGATGTGTATATGTTGTAGTTTCTGTTTCTCTTAAGCGTGGTGTTCTTCGATGTGTAATAAGAAGAGTCTTAATCGTCCTAATGCTTTCATTTTTAGCTTGATGTAGAAAGTGTGTGTTCTCACCTTGTAGTCTGTTTTTATATATTTTTTCCTTTTGAATTCACTTCTCCAAGTTCTCTTTATCTGGCTTCTACTAAATGGATCGAGGTTGCTCTGAGTATTGATCTAAAAAATAAGTAACTTCATGTCAGGATGCAGTTCCTGCGAGGAGGGTAGTATGGTCAACCTCGAGATCATGTTTCCAAAATGAGGCTGGATTACACACAAGGTGCCAGTTCCCTAATGATGCTGGATTAGACACAAGGTGCAAATTCCCAGATGATGCTGGATTACACACAAGCCAGGTGGAGTCGTCAACCGTTCGTGTCCTCGTGGCATTAGTAAAGTTTGAAAGAAAGCGTGCAGCAGCCCTTGAGAATGTAGCTGAGTTCCTGAAGAAGCGAAAAGAGCAATCAGATGCTCTCTTCACCCAAGCCAAAGAAGAGATGGAAGAAGCCAGAAATAAGCTAGCAGAGGCAGAGTAGGCTAGGCGTCTCCTTCTATCTAAAATTGTTGTCAATACAAAATTTCCTTCATAATAGCTAGGTTCAAATGTTTATCCAGTCAGCATGCCTGTTGTCATGTCCGTGCATCTACTGATGTGGCACAAAATGTTTTTTTTGGGTCATGTAATAACAGCAATTACTTTCCAAACAATAACAGACGAAGCATTGGACATGGAATAGTTCACGCGCAAGCCCGACATTCCAAGTTCAACTTCCAGGTCAAACTCATGTTCACAGATATCTGCACATTCATACATAATGTCCACAACCATGATTCACCTTAAAGCCAAAAAAATGCGAGGAGAGTTATAAATAAAGAAAAACCTCTACTAGTTCCTGCTACCAGTGCGAGCACAACAAGTCAAGACCATGCGTAAATTAATTATATTTTAGTCATTTTTGTGTTCTAAAATGCTTGTCGGCTCGCGGAAGGACGTGTTGCCGGCACACGCGCGGATTCAATGAAGGCAGGCGGGGCAGTCTTAAGCTAGTTGCACGCGGCAAGGAGGCGTGCTCAGCTGGGCCTGCAGCGAGTGCGGCCCACTTGGCTGGCGCGCCGGTTCAATGCCTGCGCTATGAGAGGTCGCGTCCGTGTCAGAGCAATCACTCCCTCCAGTCCTTTTTTGTTTGGGTATAAAAAATCTCATTTTCCATTCACATTTTACAAGTAAAATTCGTGGACAAACTTTGACCCAAAGTACGATGGGGACTAGTAAACCAGAATGGAGGTAGTAGTTTTTTTAATCAAAGAAGGGTTTCCCCTATCGATTTTCATTACTGAAAACCAGCATCTAAATCTAAACCATAGTATTTGCCCTAGAACTACTAGGTTCAACATCTCGCAACATAAACCCATACAACCATACGCCAAGAAAGTACGTAGTACTATGAATTCCATTTTCGCTCCATACCAATCGTTCTAAAAACTAGTTACTACTTATAACGCGCCATTGAAAATCGAAACTCTTAACCCCGCTAAAAAACAATATTTTAAATGTGGCTACTCGATCTGTGGCAACTGGCGAGCCACCGCGCTCCAAGTCGTTCACCTGTGGTCCCGACCATCAACTCCTACGGATCAAATTATCACGCGAGTTGACTATTCCTACAAAGGTGCCCCACTACGTACCCGGTACCCGCGAATGCAGCAATCGTGCACCTAGGGTTTTAGGGTTTATTTGTTAATGTCGCCTTTATGTAACACTCATGTGTGCGAGACAGCGAGAGGCCGACTGCGTGTGTGCGCCTCTTCTCTTCGTATATGTACTCCATCGTTTGTCTGGTGTCCAAAAAAATATAATAACTACTAGCAATGTGCCAATGCATTGCCACACGATCAAAGTAGATTAATACATATTCACCGATTTGATAGAAAAAAAAGTCTAGTTTTGAAATACGTATATCACTAAAAATATGTTATGTTTCACTCAAAATATATTCCTTTGGCAGTTTTGATGAGATAAGGGAGGAATGTTGTTGGTTTCAAGATTCGAGAAGTGGTATATGTCTAATATCTACTCTTAATAGCAAGATGCCCGTTCGTTGCACGGAACATCAAGATCTTATGGGAAAAAAGGATGAACGAGGGAAGGCCTTATCTGCAAATGTGGTGAAGAGTGCGGGTAAATTGCCATATTTTCCTTCCTATCCGTCAGATATAAATCGGGCGACCTACATTGCAGGATGGCAGGCCCACCATCATCACCAACTCTATTTTTTATCCCTACTCATATAAAAAGCATTGTCGGTGATGATCGTGTGCCTGCCATCCTGCAATATAGGTCGTCCGATCTATATAGGACGGATAGGAAGGAAACTATGGCAATTTTGCAAAAGATACCCACACCCCTCTCCACATTTGCAAATAAGGCCTTCCCTCGTTCATCCTTTTCCCCCACAAGATAAACTACTCATACAAATGCATCTTGATGTTCCGTGCAACGCATGGGAATCTTGCTAGTTGTTGCAAAAATCCCATGTGTGTGTGAGAGAGAGGGAGAGTGGAGGAGGACGGAGTGCATGTGTGACAAAGACACAGGGAGTGTGTGTGCCATAGGTATCAGCTTAAAATGAGGCGATAGTGTGTGTGCACGATCGAGAGGGCGTGTCTCAAGAAGGGAAGAAAAATCTACATAGATACAAGGAGCGGGAGAGAGACATGTATGCGATAGTGGAAGCACGAGTGTGTGGGTGTATAAACCTATCTAGAGGCTAGCTAGTCGATAAATGTTTGTGAGAGAAATACGAGTCGGGGTGCGAAAGAGAGAGTTTTGTGTGTGTGTGAGAGAGAGACGATAGTCGGGAAGGGGAGTGGAAGCAGGAGTTGTGTGTGTGTCTGTGTGTGTGAGAGAGAGAGGAGACGGTAGTCGGGGTTGTCGGATCGGTAAACAAATGAATAATGTCAGTCTGGGATAGAGACGAAAAGGAGACCGCAACAAATGTTGTGTCTACAGGAGAGAGAGAGAGAGAGTAATTTTAGTGGTATGACTCATATGTAGAGACATATAGGGTGTGTGAGAGAATCCCATAGAGAGAAAGACAAAGTGAAAGACGAGTGGAGACTGTGTGTGTGGCGGTGAAAAAGAAAGCTTAGGTACCGAGTGATACCAGAGAATAGTAGAGACATGAGAGATAATGAAAACCGTGTAATGTATAATGATAGGGAGAGTGTGACACTTCTCAAGGGAGACATCGAGAGACCATGTTTGTGAGGATAGGAGAAACATGAAGTGAGCGTGTGGGTGAGCTGGAGAAAAGAGAGTGATAGCTACCTGAAGGAGCATGCATGCGAGAGAGATGGGCGTGAAAGGGGTGAACAAAAAAGGGATTCAAATATTTGAATTCGAGATGATGATACATATAATCCATACTCGAACCAAAATTGATCTATCAAACATGCATACTCATATGAATTCACGCACATCTATGTTATTTAATATGTAGATATTACTGATCCATACATTTTAGTAGAACATAATTTGGTTAATTTTTTTCAAATTCAACCTTAAGATTTTGAGATCATTGTATTTGTAAATCATATTATACATATAAAGGAGCAGAATTCTTTGTTGTGCTTTTGAAAGTATATATAAAAAATGATGTATATAGAATGTAATTCCAATTGAAAATGGATCCCGCCCGAAAAAAATAGAATACAAACGGGATTCGAATTGAGTTGGCACGGTAAATGTGCACTCTGCAAAATTTGACAAAGCGGGGAAAGTCGCAGTAACCGCCCGAAACCAAAATCTGCGAGATGGAAATTACTAATGCCTATCCCTGCCACGCAAAGCCTATCAGCTAGATTTCTATAGGTTTTGATAGGGGTAGGTTTGTAATTTCACCCAAACATGACGTAACCGCCTCTCACCCGGATTCATACACGGTGGGCGCCAAAACACAATGTGTCCTCGGCCGAAATCGACTCCCTCCCCGATTCATATTCATACACGATGGGCGCCAAAAACAAACTCTCGTCAACAAATATTCGGTGTATGCGAGATTACCGTCCTATCCCCAACCGACTAATGTTGTTGTGATGTAGTAGAAATTTGAAACGGGGGCTAAGTTTGTAAATTTCCTTGCATTTGAGACAAGTGCACCCTGAGTACATGGTTCCCCCTTCCTCTCTACCTCCCTTTTCCGCATTCGTACTCTGTGGGTGCCAAAACACCCTCTCCACCCCACCCTCCTCCGTTTGCCGCCGTCCGCCACCCCATCCACCGTCGTCCTCCTCCACCATGTCAGAACTGATACCCCGATGCCACCGTCCATTACAAGAGATCAACCTCTCTCATCCACGGCTTCGGACTGGGATCCTTGCATCCCGTCCTCTCGCTTCATCCCCGCCATTGTCCACCTTGCCGGCACCGCTCCTACGACTGTCTCGTCCACCGCGCCCCGCCGCTATCGTCTACCCTCCTAGATCTTGTTCCACGCCGCCGACAGCCATCGCTACCGCAGCACCGTCAAATTCTCAGCAGATGCGTACACGATGCCACACCAGAGGCGGTACTCTTTCGTATCTGCTCAACTTATTTATCGCAGCAAGAAAATAGATCACCACTGCTTTACTCTGATTTCTTGTCTTGGTTGCGAAGTTGCCTTTGTCTGGTTTGCACCTTCAGATCCGCCATGGCATGCTCAATACTATACTCCCAATGCTTATGGTTTTCCCCTTTTATATTCCACACTAGTAAAATCACAGTAGACTAAATTTCAAAATTGGGCCAGTCGATTTTTCAGAGCTCGCCGGAGTTCGCCGGTGCGAACGAAGGGGCTCGGGTGGTTGTGGGGCCTTGCCGAACGAAAAAACTCGACACAGGTGGGGGTTGGGGCGGAGGTGGGGGGTGAGGGTGGTGGAGGAACACAGGCGGCGGGGGCCAGTGGTCCGGCCGGCGGCCCGTGTGGTGTTCTGTATGGGAAGAATCAAAGACGAAGAAGAAGATGGGTTAGGAGACGTAGGATCTTCATCCAACCGCCTGAAATGGTCGAGAGACAGCTGGGAGTTGCATTCTTAATGTGCTCTGGTTCATCATGTGTGGGCACTGCGCAACCAACATTTTATTATCCAAAATCTACTTGCTCTTCTTTACCATGCTCCTCTTCCGTTCTTCTTTAATATGTACTCTCTCCGTTCCTAAATACACGTCTTTGTATAGATTCCACCATGGACTACATATGGAGCAAAATGAGTGAATCTACACTCTAAAATGTACCTGGATACATCTGCATGTGACAAATAGTGGAAATCTCTACCAAGACTTATATTTTCGAACGGAGGGAGTATGATAGTAGTACAGTATGTTCCTTGTACTGAAGATGAGTAGGGACATTTGAAGTGTAGAGGTCTATACGTTCGGTTGTGATGGACACTTTGAGCCTCTTTGATTCGTAGGATTTTGTAAACAAAGGAATAGGATTTTTAGTCACCTGCCCACTTGAATCCTATAAGAATAGCAAGGAAATGCGGGGAGTTGTGTCACCTTTGAGAGTTACACTAATATTAATAGTACTGCACCTTCACTTGAAGAGAGCTGGTATCCGAAGCCTTTCTAGCCGTACCGGCAATACTGGCACATATATTCCAGCAAGTTCCACTTTGCTGATTTTACTCTGATGCTTACAGTTTTCCCCGTTATATCTACACTATGATCTGTGTAGTTGCTTTGTGTCGCACTAGCAGCAGTGCGCTGATACGTCCATTTTGCATCATGCTTTTATATCAATATTTATTGCATTATGGGCTGTTATTACACATTATATCTCAATACTTATGGCTATTCTCTCTTATTTTACAAGGTTTACCATGAAGAGGGGGGATGCCGACAGCTGGAATTCTAAAGGCAATTTTTATCAGTTTTGGATTATTTAAGAATTTTAGGAAGAAAGAAGTAGTCTGAAAGGAACACGAGGCTCCCATGAGAGAGGAGGGCACCCCCCCCTTAGGGCGCGCCCCCCTGTCTCGTGGGCACCTCGTGTGCCTCCCGGACTCCGTTTTCTTGTATGTTACGTATTTTGGTCGGTAAAAATTCATTATATATACTCCCGAAGGTTTTGACCACCGTATCACGCAAATATCCTCTGTTTTCGTTTCGAGTTGTTCCTGTTGCAGAATAAAGCAAGATGTCTTCTCAGGGGTCAGCTGGGGAGAGCCGGGTTTCTCACCCAACGCCAGGTCCAGGAGCAAATAGTGATGCCCATCACTTTGGACCATCAACGGAGGATGAGATGGAGGCGGATTTGAAAAAGGATAGATGCCATGGAGGAAGATCAAGAAGTTACCTCTCGTCTCCAAGCAGAATTCACTATGGGGGAACTACCTAGCCTGGTTGTCCCTGCTTCGGTCATCCCTTCTAAATCTAGATTTCTTTCTTATGAAAATATGAAAAAGAGTTTCATGTGTTCTCCAGAAGCTATGCAGCATCCTTGGGTAAAAGGAGCTTTGGCCGTTACGGGCAAGCTCCGTAAAGAAATTATGGACCTCATACAACAAGTCAATAAGCTCGAGGAGGAGAACCGTATCCTGAAGGGCATCATCGCCAAGAAGATCATAACACCAACCGTGAAGAAGGAGAAATAATCACATGGGTATGGGCACTCCCCTTGGCAACTGCCAAGCTTGGGGGAGGTGCCCCGGTATCGTATCACCATCACACTCCTACCTTTACCGCTTTATTTAGTTTGATCCTTTTAGTAGTATCTTGATCTAGTAGATTAAGTTTTGATATCAAGTAAGTTTTGAGTTTTGCATTGAGATCTCTTTATGTAATCGAGTCCGTGTGCTATTTATAATAAAGATTAGTGTTGAGTCAAGGGCTTTGCTATGTTGCTATGATCTTGAGAAAGTAGAAAGAATAAAAGAGTTCATATTGATCTTATGGATAGTGATAACTTCACACATAGAAAGTATGAGGCATAAAAATTGTTGAGAGTTGATGAACGTAGCCTTGGTCATCGTTGCAATTAATAGGAAGTGATAAGGAAAGAGGGGTTCACATATAAATATATTATCTTGGACATCTTTTATTATTGTGAAGCACTCATTAAGTATGACATGCTAAAAGAGTTGACGTTGGACAAGGAAGACAACGTAATGGTTTATGTTTTTCGACATCTCAGTTAAAGTATATTGTCGTTGACCTTCCAAACATGTTGAGCTTGCCTTTCCCCCTCATGCTAGCCAAATTCCTTGCACCAAGTAGAGATACTACTTGTGCTTCCACATATCCTTAAACCCAGTTTTTCCATGAGAGTCCACCATATCTGCCTATGGATTGAGTAAGATCCTTCAAGTAAGTTGTCATCGGTGCAAGAAATAAAATTTGATCTCTAAATATGTATGACTTATTAGTGCAGAGAAAATAAGCTTTGTACGAACTTTTTGTGGAAGTAATAAAAGCGACGGACTGCATAATAAAGGTCCACATACAAGGGGCAATATAAAGTGACGTTCTTTTGCATTAAGATTTCGTGCATCAACCCTAAACACGCATCACAACCTCTGCTTCCCTCTGCGAAGGGCCTATCTTCTATTTTATGTTTTTACTTTATGCTTGAGTCAAGGTGATCCTCACCTTTCCCTTTTTCATTTTATCCTTTGGCAAGCTCCTCGTGTTTGAAAGATCATGATGCATATATCCAATTGGATGCAAGTTAGCATGGACCATTATTGTTGACATCACCTAAAGGTGAATACGTTGGGAGGCAACACAATAAGCCCCTATCTTTCTCAGTGTCCAGCTGAAACTCTATAACCACAAATATTGCGTGAGTATTAGCAATTATACGAGACTACGAGATAGTTGAGTATGTGAGCTTGCTGAAAAGCTCTATTATTGATTCTTTCTGATGTTGCGATAAATTGCAATTGCTTCAATGACTGAGATTATAGTTTGTTAGTTCCCAATGAAGTTTTTGAACCATACTTGACATTGTTAATTGCTTGTTACTTTAGCATAGGAAATCATATGACAAAATCTATATATGTTGCTGTTATTAGAATGATCATGATGCCCTCATATCCGTATTTTATTTTTATCGATACCTCTATCTCTAAACATGTGGACATACTTTTCGATTTCGACTTCCGCTTGAGGACAAGCGAGGTCTAAGCTTGGGGGAGTTGATACGTCCATTTTGCATCATGCATTTATATCAATATTTATTGCATTATGGGCTGTTATTACACATTATATCTCAATACTTATGGCTATTCTCTCTTATTTTACAAGGTTTACCATGAAGAGGGGGAATGCCGGCAGCTGGAATTCTGGCTGGAAAAGGAGCTAACGTTGGAAACCTATTCTGCACATCTCCAAAAGTCTCGAGACTCCACGAAACAACTTTTTGTATTTAATAAGAATTTATGAGCAAAAGAAATAGGCCAGGGGGGCCACACCCAGCCCAGGAGACAGGGGCTGCCCCCCTATAGGGCGTGCCCTCCTATCTCCTGGGCCCCCTGGTGGGCCTCCGACGTCCATCTTCTGCTATATCATCACTTTTACCCCGGAAAAAATCGTGGGCAAGCTTACGGGACGAAACTCCACCACCACGAGGCGGAACCTTGGCGGAATCAATCTAGGGCTCTGGTGGAGCTGTTCTGCTGGGGACACTTCCCTCCGGGAGGGGGAAATCATCACCAACGATCCACTCATCGGGAGGGGATCAATCTCCATCAACATCTTCACCAGCACCATCTCCTCTCAAAACCCTAGTTCATCTCTTGTATCCAATCTTGTATCAAAACCACAAATTGGTACGTGTGGGTTGCTAGTAGTGTTGATTACTCCTTGTAGTTGATGCTAATTGGTTTACTTGGTGGAAGATCATACGTTCAGATCCTTTATGCATATTATTACTCCTCTAATTATGAACATGAATATGCTTTGTGAGTAATTACATTTGTTCCTAAGGACATGGGTGAAGTCTTGCTATTAGTAGTCATGTGAATTTGGTATTCGTTTGATATTTTGATGAGATGTTTGTTGTCTTTTCCTCTAGTGGTGTTATGTGAACGTCGACTACATGACACTTCACCATTATTTGGGCCTAGAGGAAGGCATGGGGAAGTAATAAGTAGATGATGGGTTGCTAGAGTGACAGAAGCTTAAACCCTAGTTTATGCGTTGCTTCGTTAGGGGCTGATATGGATCCATATGTTTAATGATGTGCTTAGGTTTACCTTAATACTCCTTTTTGTAGTTGCGGATGCTTGCAATAGGGGTTAATCATAAGTGGGATGCTTGTCCAAGTTAGGGCAGTACCCAAGTACCGGTCCACCCACATATCAAATTATCAAAGTACCGAACGCGAATCATATCAACGTGATGAAAACTAGCTTGACGATAATTCCCAATGTGTCCTCGGGAGCTCCTTCCTCATTATTAAAAATTGTCCAGGCTTATCCTTTGCTACATAAAGTATTGGGCCACCTTGCTACAATTTACTTACTTTATTTACTTGTTGCTCACTACTATTTATCTTATCACAAAACTATCTATTACCTACAATTTCACTGCTTGCAGAGAAAACCTTACTGAAAACCGCTTATCATTTCCTTCTGCTCCTCGTTGGGTTCGACACTCTTACTTATCGAAAGGACTACGATAGATCCCCTACACTTGTGGGTCATCAAGACTCTTTTCTGGCGCCGTTGCCGGGGAGTGTAGTGCTTTTGGTGAGTGGAACTTGGTAAGGAAACATTTATTATTGTGCTGAAATTTTCTGTTACTTGTCACCATGGAAACTAATCGTTTGAGGGGCTTGTTTGGGGTATCTTCACCCCAACCAGAAGAGCAAAGATTTTCTCCTCAACCTACTGAACTTTATGAAAATATTCACTTTGAGATTCCTTCGGGTATGATAGAAAAACTGCTAGCTAATCCATTTGCAGGAGACGGAACATTGCATCCCGATTTACACCTTATCTTTGTGGATGAAGTTTGTGGATTATTTAAGCTTGCAGGAATTCCCGATGATGTTGTCAAAAGGAAGGTCTTCCCTTTATCTTTGAAGGGAGATGCATTGACATGGTATAGGCTATGTGATGATACGAGATCTTGGAATTATAAGCGATTGAAGTTGGAATTTCACCAGAAGTTCTATCTTATGCATCTTGTTCATCATGATCGTAATTACATATATAATTTCTGGCCTCGCGAAGGAGAAAGCATTGCTCAAGCTTGGGGGAGGCTTAAGTCAATGTTATATTCATGCCCCAATCATGAGCTCTCTCGGGAAATGATTATTCAGAATTTTTATTCTCGGCATTCTCTTGATAATCGCAACCTGTCGATACTTCCTGTGTTGGTTCTTATATGCCGAATACTATTGATTTCAAATGGGACTTATTGGAAAGAATTAAACGCAACTCTGAAGATTGGGGTTCTGACGATGGTAAGGAGTCAGGTATGACACCTAAGTTCGATTGTGTTAAATCTTTTATGAATACCGATGCTTTTCGTGGATTTAGCGCTAAGTATGGACTTGACTCTGAGATAGTAGCTACTTTTTGTGAAACTTCTGCTACTCACGTTGATCTCCCTAAAGAGAAGTGGTTTAAATATAATCCTCCTGTTGAAGTGAAAGTAGTTGCACCTATTACAGTCGAAGAAAAGACTATTACCTATAGTGATCCTATTGTTCCCACTACTTATGTTGAAAAACCTCCTTTTCCTATTAGGATAAAAGATCATGCTAAAGCTTTGACTGTTGTTCATAAGAGTAATACTAGGACTTATACACCTCCTGAGCAAATTAATGTTGAACCTGGTATTGCTATGATTAAAGATCTCTTGGATGAGGACTTAGATGGGCATGTCATTTCTTTCTTAGGTGAGACTGCTAATATTGCTAGACCCGATACTAAGACACGCAGACCTGTTGTAGGCATGCATGTTATTTCTGTTAAAATAGGAGATCATTGTTATCACGTTTTATGTGATATGGGTGCTAGTGCTAGTGCGATACCTTATGATCTTTATAAAGAAATTATGCACGACATTGCACCCGTTGAATTAGAAGACATTGATGTCACTATTAAGCTTGCTAATAGGGATACCATTAAACCTATTGGGATTGTTAGAGATGTTTAAGTTTTGTGTGGGAAAGTTAAATACCCTGCTGATTTTCTTGTTCTTGGTTCCCCACAAGATGATTGTTGTCCCATTATTTTTGGTAGACCCTTCTTGAATACTGCTAGTGCTAAGATTAATTGTGAAAATAACATTGTCACTGTTGGCATAGATGGTATGTCTCATGAGTTTAATTTTGCTAAGTTTAGTAGACAACCTCGTGAAAGGGAACCACCTAGTAAGGATGAAATTATTGGTCTTGCTTCCATTGTTGTTCCTCCAACTGATCCGTTAGAACAATATTTGCTAGACCATGAAAACAATATGTTTATGAAGGAAAGGGAAGAAATAGATGAAGTGTTCCTTAAACAGGAACCTATGCTGAAACATAACCTTCCCGTTGAAATTCTTGGGATCCCCCTCCACCCAAGGGCGATCCCGTGTTTGAACTAAAACCATTACCTGATAATCTTAAGTATGCTTATCTTGATGAAAAAGAAATATATCCTGTTATTATTAGTGCTAACCTTTCAGAGAAAGAAGAAGAAAGATTATTGAAAACTCTGAAGAAGCACCGAGCTGCCATTGGATATACTCTGGATGATCTTAAGGGCATTAGTCCCACATTATGTCAGCACAAAATTTTAGCGGAGAAAGATGCCAAACCAGTTAGAGATCCTCAAAGACGATTAAATCCCAAGATGAAGGAAGTGGTAAGAAAGGAGATACTAAAGCTCCTTGAGGCAGGTATTATTTATCCAGTTGCTGATAGTGAATGGGTAAGCCCTGTCCATTGTGTCCCTAAAAATGGAGGTATTACCGTTGTTCCTAATGATAAAGATGAATTGATCCCGCAAAGAATTATTACAGGTTATAGGATGGTAATTGATTTCCGTAAGTTAAATAAAGCTACTAAGAAAGATCATTACCCTTTAGCTTTTATTGATCAAATGCTAGAAAGGCTATCCAAACACACTCATTTCTGCTTTCTAGATGGTTATTCTGGTTTCTCTCAGATACCTGTATTAGCGAAGGATCAATCTAAAACTACTTTTACTTGCCCTTTTGGTACTTTTGCTTATAGACGTATGCCTTTTGGTTTATGTAATGCACCTGCTACCTTTCAAAGATGCATGATGGCTATATTCTCTGATTTTTGTGAAAAGATTTGTGAGGTATTCATGGATGACTTCTCCGTCTATGGATCCTCTTTTGATGATTGTTTGAGCAACCTTGATCGAGTTTTGTAGAGATGCGAAGACACTAGTCTCGTCCTGAATTGGGGAAAGTGTCACTTTATGGTTAATGAAGGCATTGTCTTGGGGCACAAGATCTCCGAGAGAGGTATTCAAGTTGATAAAGCCAAAGTTGATGCTATTGAAAAGATGCCATGTCCCAAGGACATAAAAGGTATAAGAAGTTTCCTTGGTCATGCCGATTTTTATAGGAGGTTCATTAAGGACTTCTCTAAAATCTCTAGGCCTCTGACTAATTTATTGCAAAAAGATATTCCTTTTGTCTTTGATGATGATTGTGTAGAGGCATTTGAAACACTTAAGAAAGCTTTGATCACTGCACCTATTGTTCAGCCGCCTGATTGGAATTTACCTTTTGAAATTATGTGTGATGCTAGTGATTATGCTGTAGGTGCTATTTTAGGGCAAAGAGTCGATAAGAAATTGAATGTTATCCAGTATGCTAGTAAGACTCTTGATACTGCCCAGAGAAATTATGCTACTACTAAAAAAGAGTTCTTAGCAGTTGTGTTTGCATGTGATAAGTTTAGGCCTTATATTGTTGATTCCAAAGTTACTATTCACACTGATCATGCTGCTATTAAATATCTTATGGAAAAGAAAGATGCTAAGCCTAGACTCATTAGATGGGTTCTCCTGCTCCAAGAATATGACTTGCATATTATTGATAGAAAGGGAGCTCAGAACCCCATTGTAGATAACTTGTCTAGGTTAGAGAATGTTCTTGGTGACCCACTGCCTATTAATGATAGCTTTCCTGATGAACAATTAGCGGTTGTCAATGCTTCTCGTACTGCTCCTTGGTACACTGATTATGCTAATTACATTGTTGCTAAATATTTACCGCCTAGTTTCACATACCAGCAAAAGAAAAAGTTCTTTTATGATTTAAGACATTACTTCTGGGATGATCCACACCTTTATAAAGAAGGAGTAGATGGTGTTATTAGACGTTGTGTGCCAGAGCATGAACAGGAACAGATTCTACGCAAGTGTCACTCTGAATCTTATGGAGGACACCACGCTGGAGATAGAACTGCACACAAGGTACTACAATCTGGTTTTTATTGGCCTACTCTCTTCAAAGATGCTCGTATGTTTGTCTTATCTTGTGATGAATGTCAAAGAATAGGTAACATTAGTAGACGTCAAGAAATGCCTATGAATTATTCTCTTGTTATTGAACCGTTTGATGTTTGGGGCTTTGATTATATGGGACCTTTTCCTGCCTCTAATGGTTATACACATATTTTAGTTGCTGTTGATTACGTTACTAAGTGGGTAGAAGCTATTCCAACTAGTAGTGTTGATCATAACACTTCTATTAAAATGCTTAAAGAAGTTATTTTTCCGAGGTTTGGAGTCCCTAGATATCTTATGACTGATGGTGGTTCACATTTTATTCATGGTGCTTTCCGTAAGATGCTCGCTAAGTATGATGTCAATCATAGAATAGCATCTCCTTATCATCCGCAGTCTAGTGGTCAAGTAGAGTTGAGAAATAGAGAGCTCAAATTAATTTTGCAAAAGACTGTGAATAGATCTAGAAAGAATTGGTCCAAAAAACTTGATGATGCATTATGGGCCTATAGAACTGCATACAAAAATCATATGGGTATGTATCCTTATAAGATGGTTTATGCAAAAGCATGTCATTTACCTCTTGAACTTGAACATAAGGCATATTGGGCTATCAAAGAGCTCAATTATGACTTCAAACTTGCTGGTGAGAAGAGGTTTGATATTAGCTCACTTGATGAATGGAGAACCCAAGCCTATGAGAATGCCAAGCTTTTCAAAGAAAAAGTCAAACGCTGGCATGATAAGAGGATACAAAAGCGTGAATTTAACATAGGAGATTATGTGTTATTATTCAACTCTCGTTTAAGATTTTTTGCAGGAAAACTTCTCTCAAAATGGGAAGGTCCCTACGTTATCGAGGAGGTCTATCATTCTGGTGCTATAAAAATCAACAACTTCGAAGGCACAAATCCGAGGGTGGTTAATGGTCAAAGAACCAAACATTATATTTGAGGTAATCCTATCAATGTTGAAACTAATATTATTGAAACCATAACCCCTGAGGAATACATAAGAGACACTTTCCAGAATGTTCCAGACTCTGAAAAGGTATAGGTATGTGGTACGGTAAGTAAACCGACTCCAAAACAACTCCAAAGGCATTTTTATCAGTTTTGGATTATTTTAGAATTTTAGGAAGAAAGAGTAGTCTGAAAGGGACACGAGGCTCCCACGAGAGAGGAGCCCCCCCCTTAGGGCGCGCCCCCTGTCTCGTGGGCACCTCGTGTGCCTCCCGGACTCCGTTTTCTTGTATGTTACGTATTTTGGTCGGTAAAAATTCATTATATATACTCCCGAAGGTTTTGACCACCGTATCACGCAAATATCCTCTGTTTTCGTTTCGAGCAAGATGTCTTCTCAGGAGTCAGTTGGGGAGAGCCGGGTGTCTCACCCAACGCCAGGTCCAGGAGCAAATAGTGATGCCCATCACTTTGGACCATCAACGGAGGATGAGATGGAGGCGGATTTGAAAAGGATATATGCCATGGAGGAAGATCAAGAAGTTACCTCTCGTCTCCAAGCAGAATTCACTATGGGGGAACTACCTAGCCTCGCTGTCCCTGCTTCGGTCATCCCTTCTAACTCTAGATTTCTTTCTTCTGAAAATATGAAAAAGAGTCTCATGTGTTCTCCAGAAGCTATGCAACATCCTTGGGTAAAAGGAGATTTGGCCGCTATGGGCAAGCTCCATAAAGAAATTATGGACCTCAAACAACAAGTCAATAAGCTCGAGGAGGAGAACCGTATCCTGAAGGGCATCATTGCCAAGAAGATCATAACACCAACCGTGAAGAAGGAGAAATAATCACATGGGTATGGGCACTCCCCTTGGCAACTGCCAAGCTTGGGGGAGGTGCCCCAGTATCGTATCACCATCACACTCCTATCTTTACCGCTTTATTTAGTTTGATCCTTTTAGTAGTATCTTGATCTAGTAGATTGAAGTTTTGATATCAAGTAAGTTTTGAGTTTTGCATTGAGATCTCTTTATGTAATCGAGTCCGTGTGCTATTTATAATAAAGATTAGTGTTGAGTCAAGGGCTTTGCTATGTTGCTATGATCTTGAGAAAGTAGAAAGAATAAAAGAGTTCATATTGATCTTATGGATAGTGATAACTTCACACATAGAAAGTATGAGGCATAAAAATTGTTGAGAGTTGATGAACGTAGCCTTGGTCATCGTTGCAATTAATAGGAAGTGATAAGGAAAGAGGGGTTCACATATAAATATATTATCTTGGACATCTTTTATTATTGTGAAGCACTCATTAAGTATGACATGCTAAAAGAGTTGACGTTGGACAAGGAAGACAACGTAATGGTTTATGTTTTTCGACATCTCAGTTAAAGTATATTGTCGTTGACCTTCCAAACATGTTGAGCTTGCCTTTCCCCCTCATGCTAGCCAAATTCCTTGCACCAAGTAGAGATACTACTTGTGCTTCCACATATCCTTAAACCCAGTTTTTCCATGAGAGTCCACCATACCTGCCTATGGATTGAGTAAGATTCTTCAAGTAAGTTGTCATCGGTGCAAGCAATAAAATTTGATCTCTAAATATGTATGACTTATTAGTGCAGAGAAAATAAGCTTTGTACGAACTTGTTGTGGAGGTAATAAAAGCGACGGACTGCATAATAAAGGTCCACATACAAGGGGCAATATAAAGTGACGTTCTTTTGCATTAAGATTTCGTGCATCAACCCTAAACGCGCATGACAACCTCTGCTTCCCTCTGCGAAGGGCCTATCTTATATTTTATGTTTTTACTTTATGCTTGAGTCAAGGTGATCCTCTCCTTTCCCTTTTTCATTTTATCCTTTGGCAAGCTCCTCGTGTTTGAAAGATCATGATGCATATATCCAATTGGATGTAAGTTAGCATGGGCCATTATTGTTGACATCACCTAAAGGTGAATATTTTGGGAGGCAACACAATAAGCCCCTATCTTTCTCAGTGTCCGGCTGAAAGTCTATAACCACAAATATTGCATGAGTGTTAGCAATTATAGGAGACTACGAGATAGTTGAGTATGTGAGCTTGCTAAAAAGCTCTATTATTGACTCTTTCTGATGTTGCGATAAATTGCAATTGCTTCAATGACTGAGATTATAGTTTGTTAGTTCCCAATGAAGTTTTTGAACCATACATGACATTGTGAATTGCTTGTTACTTGAGCATAGGAAATCATATGACAAAATCTATATATGTTGCTGTTATTAGAATGATCATGATGGCCTCATATCTGTATTTTATTTTTATCGACACCTCTATCTCTAAACATGTGGACATATTTTTCGATTTCGGCTTCCGCTTGAGGACAAGCGAGGTCTAAGCTTGGGGGAGTTGATACGTCCATTTTGCATCATGCTTTTATATCAATATTTATTGCATTATGGGTTGTTATTACACATTATATCTCAATACTTATGGCTATTCTTTCTTATTTTACAAGGTTTACCATGAAGAGGGGGAATGCCGGCAGCTGGAATTCTGACTGGAAAAGGAGCAAACATTGGAAACATATTCTGCACATCTCCAAAAGTCCTGAGACTCCACGAAACAACTTTTTGGATTTAATAAGAATTTATGAGCAAAAGAAATAGGCCAGGGGGCCCACACCCTGCCCAGGAGACAAGGGGCGCCCCCCCTATAGGGCGCGCCCTCCTATCTCCTGGGCCCCCTGGTGGGCCTCCGACGTCCATCTTCTGCTATATCATCACTTTTACCCTGGAAAAAATCATGGGCAAGCTTACATGACGAAACTCCGTCGCCACGAGGCGGAACCTTGGCGGAATCAATCTAGGGCTCTGGCGGAGCTGTTCTGCTGGGGACACTTCCCTCCGGGAGGGGGAAATCATCACCAACAATCCTATCATCGGGAGGGGTTCAATCTCCATCAACATCTTCACCAGCACCATCTCCTCTCAAAAACCTAGTTCATCTCTTGTATCCAATCTTGTATCAAAACCACAAATTGGTACCTGTGGGTTGCTAGTAGTGTTGATTACTCCTTGTAGTTGATGCTAATTGGTTTACTTGGTGGAAGATCATATGTTCAGATCCTTTATGCATATTATTACTCCTCTAATTATGAACATGAATATGCTTTGTGAGTAGTTACGTTTGTTCCTGAGGACATGGGTGAAGTCTTGCTATTAATAGTCATGTGAATTGGGTATTCGTTCGATATTTTGATGAGATGTATGTTGTCTTTTCCTCTAGTGGTGTTATGTGAACGTCGACTACATGACACTTCACCATTATTTGGGCCTAGAGGAAGGCATGGGGAAGTAATAAGTAGATGATGGGTTGCTAGAGTGACAGAAGCTTAAACCCTAGTTTATGCGTTGCTTCGTTAGGGGCTGATATGGATCCATATGTTTAATGTTGTGGTTAGGTTTACCTTAATACTCCTTTTTGTAGTTGCGGATGCTTGCCATAGGGGTTAATCATAAGTGGTATGCTTGTCCAAGTTAGGGCAGTACCCAAGTACCAGTCCACCCACATATCAAATTATCAAAGTACCGAACGCGAACCATATGAACGTGATGAAAACTAGCTTGACGATAATTCCCAATGTGTCCTCGGGAGCTCCTTACTCATTATTAGAAATTGTCCAGGCTTATCCTTTGCTACATAAAGGATTGGGCCACCTTGCTGCACTTTATATACTTTATTTACTTGTTGCTCGTTACTATTTATCTTATCACAAAACTATCTATTACCTACAATTTCAGTTCTTGCAGAGAAAACCTTACTGAAAACCGCTTATCATTTCCTTCTGCTCCTCGTTGGGTTCGACACTCTTACTTATCGAAACGACTACGATAGATCCCCTACACTTGTGGGTCATCATGCACTCTTGAAGCTAAACACTGCAATGACTTACAAAATTGGCACCAAGGCATTGAGTGCCATTCTGGATGCAATGAAACTCATACGCTCCCACCTATTGATTCTTGTTCAGAATATGATCTTAATGACTATTCTAACCTCGAGGAGTCAAAGGCAGATGGCTTGTCCTGTTCACCCATCAAGGTGCATGTTCTAATTTGGCAATGTTTTATTGATTTCAGGTATCTTGCATATGTTGTCTTGCATTTCTTCTACTTTGTTGCACCGCCATCTGCTTAGTTTACTCATCATATATGTCGAGATGCCATGCCCATCCATTATCAATACATATTCCATATGTCATCATACCATGTTTTTCCACTCAAATGTTGTTCTTGTGCATCAGACATCAAAAAGGAAGAGGGTGATTGCCGAACCTGAAGGAGCACCAGCAAAGTCCTTGAAAAACATAGTGGTGCCGGAGAAATCAGACAGCACCCCACTTATATTGGCTGTACAACCAGTGACACAAAACGTAGGACAGACTCCAGTAGACTGTACCCATACTTCACTGGCCACACCACTAGCCCCACCACACAGGACCTGCACTCCAACAAAAGGTATACCGATTTCATTTCCCATAGCACCAGTTGTACCATCGAAAAAATCCCACTCCAGCAAAAAGTACAGCAAGTCCAACGGCCGTAGACCTATCCCAACTGCAGAGACGGCCAATTCCTGCAGATTGGAACCCCATTCCATTTATTCTCAGTTTAAAAGACAATGCTTTCAATGCTGTTAGGGACTACGTGCATATATTCTCATCATGGGAAGATTATTGTGAAGACAAACACCATTTTCACATCTTCCTGTCCAACTTACGTGTAAGTGCTATTATTCATGGTTATTATTTTCCTGTTTTCTGCTGATTGAACACATCAATGATTTACATTACATTGTTGTAACTAGGCGAGGGTCAATCTGGATAGTCATGACGACCAAAGCTTGCTTGTGCTTTTCAAGGAAGCATTGCAGCAGTATCGGTGTTACCTGAGAAAATCACACTTTGATGGCAAGTCTATAAACGAATTTCCGGTGAAGTCTCCTATGCTAAATTTAGAAGACATTGAATGGAAAAACCTTGTTATGCACTGGTCTCGTTCCCAGGGTGAGGTATTGTCTATGAAATCACATGACAATTTGAACTTCTACTTTTCCGCATGTGCCTTACGGATCTTTTTTGCAGGAAATCTGCTCAAAGAAGAATTCCGGTTTGAAAAGAACGACAGGATATCGCAAATATGTTGCCCGCTGCTTTGCTCTTGTTAGTACTTGTTGTCCTGTATCATTGTACTTGCATACATACCTGGTTCATTATGTGACAGCAGTATGCATGATAGCTTGCTTATAATTGTTCGCTCCAAATTATCTGATCTGTATGAATGGTTACATTAGTGTAGAATATATCCAATGCCAATGTTTTTTTAGCTCTGCATTGTTCTTGTAAGTACATGTTGTCTTTTATCAGTGTACTTATAATGACAGGTAGTTGTTCATGTACCATCACTCTGCAGCTTATTTTCCTTTGCCCTCCATTTTCTACACATCAGATCTATATTTACTCTTACCATAAGGTTGGTACTGAAGAAGTTTAGTTGTGCATTGTTCTTGGTTGTACCTTTTGCCTGTATCGCTCCACTTATATTTATAGCTACTTGGTTATGTAGCATCACTCTTCATCTTATCTTAAATATTCTCCATTTTTTGGTATATTATCACATCTATATTTACTCTTAACAAAATGTAGAATAAAGGTAATGCTTATGAAGAAGATTCTGTGGTAAACTTCTTGAATTCCCCCCCCCCCCATCAGCATGGACAAGGCCTTTATAGAGCCTGTCTTCACCAATAATGTAAGTTTGTCCATCTCAAGCCTTCAAACTTTATTGTATATATTTGGTTAGGCATGACTGCAATAGCTGTTTATTTTTGGTGTTTGCATCAAATTGCATGTTTAAAGTTTATTATGTAGTTCATAAACAAAAGTTTGCCCTTCTCAATTTAAGTTTTCAGTTGTACAACCAAGTTCCTTCTTCATACCATGTAAATTAAAATATACAGAGCAAGTGATCTTCTTTTGCATTGCATGTATGCTTATGTTCTTCATCTGTACTCCAGTGGTGTGGTGAACCTACCCACTACAGCACAATGTCATATTCTGCAATGTCTTAACTATGAACAATGTCATATCATTCTACTATTATTTAAACCGTCTCTTTATTTGCCAATCTGAAATGGGATAAATTGACAGCACACTAGCCATTGATACTTATGAGTTCTTGATCTGTAATCCAGTGGTGTCGTGAAGCTGCCAACTCCTTCACAATGTCATTTCCTGCCATGTCTTGACCTGAACAATACAATATTGTGTTAATGCAATTTTAAACTGTGTCACTTTATTCGTTAGTAAGAAATGTGATGAATTGTCAGCACTGATACTTTTATGTGAAAAACCTATCATCTGTCGGCTTGTTTATCTTTCAAAGTGAGGAAGATATAAGTGTTGAACAAGCGCAGTCTCATCATCTTGCTCAGCTACTGGCGTTGCAGCTCCCCAGTAGGGCTAACCTTTCTTGAACTCTATTGAAGTGTTGTCGGTTTTGTATATTATTTTGTTGGCGTGTTTATTTGCACTGGTGGCAATCTTTGATGCCCAGTGAATGTAATCTGTTGTCTGCTTGTGCTTTATTATCATAGTGGCGAACTTTGATGCCCAGTGGATGTAATATGCCATAATTTCTTTATTGTATAGTCTAGGTTTTTTCTTATTCACGATGATGCAGTTATTTTACCGTATATATATCCTGTCTTTGCAGTAAACCAGCCAAACTATAAAATTACGGTACATAATCGGGCCGTCATGCAATCACGATGTAGGTTGGGCCTGAAACGTGTCGAACAGCTCACGGGCCGGCAGCAGCCCGAAATGGACCCCGGCCCATGATTGTGCAAATCAAATCACAGGCTTTTAACAGGCCAAAATTGTCTCGGTCCTTGTTTGGCCCAATCAGATATCGGCTGCGAGCAGGCCGGATGCAAACCGGGCCATAGTTAGGCCCAACTATATGACGGGCTTTTAACAGGCCGAAACTAATATAGGGCCGAAATGTTAAACGGGCCCTTAAGAGGCCAAAACTAATATCAGGCCGAATTACTAAGTGGGCCTTCAGCAAGTGGGC
This sequence comes from Triticum aestivum, assembly GCF_018294505.1. Lineage (NCBI taxonomy): Eukaryota > Viridiplantae > Streptophyta > Magnoliopsida > Poales > Poaceae > Triticum > Triticum aestivum. The sequence goes on from NC_057804.1 coordinate 57,113,063, forward strand.
CCAAAAGCATAGTGTCCAGTTGACGGGTCGAATCTGATATGGGCCATAATTGAGCCCAAAGCCTCTTAAAGGGCCGGACCTAATCTGGGTCGTAATTTGGCCCAGAACGTGGTAGGCTTTTAACGGGTCGGATCTCATATGGTCCATTATTAGGCCCGACACGTGGCAGGCCATTAATGGACCGGATCAAATATGGGCCGACATTTGGCCCAAAACATGGTAGCCAGTTAATGGGCCGGCCTACTAGGGTCCTCAAAATCTTGTGGGCCTACAGCTGGGCCGGCCCATTAATGTCGGTGAAATCTTATGGGCCTTTAGCTGGGCCGGCCCATTATGATCCGCAAGAATCTTGTGGGCCTTTACCTGGGCCGGCCCATTATGGCACACAAAAATCTTGTGGGGCTTTACCTAGACCGGCCCATTATGGCCCGCAAAATCTTGTGGGCCTTTAGCTGGACCAACCCATTATGGTCCGCAAAATCTCACGGGCCTTTAGCTGGGCCGACCCATTATGGTCCGCAAAATCTTGTGGGCCTTTAGTTGGGCCGGCCCATTTAAACTTGATGGGCCGGTCCATGTGTCAACATATCATAGGCGCGTCTCGCCCATTGGATGAGTGACACCTGTGCCAACGCGGACCTGACACGTGTCTCCTCCAGCCAATGATGATTTTACATGTGGAAAATCCCCATTGGTCGGGGCCGTTAACGGGTTATCGGATCCAAAACCCGACCCGATAGCTTAGCGGCGTTCCGTTACGGTGGATGCCACGTGTCGGTCACCCTTGACGAAAGCACTTCTGTGACACGCGATTTATCGTCATGGAAGTGGACACTTCCGTGATGATAATTTTGGTAATGTCATGGAACACTTCTATGACAGCACAGGTATGACTATCTTGATTCTGTCATAAATTTGTCATGTATGTACATGCATGACAAAAAACGCGACCTACTGTGACAAACACGTATCATCACGGAAGTGTATTTTTTTTGTAGTGAATGCTTCCGCTTTCGGTCTACGAGGGTACGTGGACACACTCTCCCCCTCTCGTTCCTATGCATCTTCTGGATAGATCTTGCGTGAGCATAGGATTTTTTTTGAAATTGCATGCTACGCTTCCCAAAACCTCCAACATCATCAGCACTTGCATCACGCCCAGCCGGCGCAACACCCATGTTTTGCCGTAGCTAACCACCGGTAGCATGCAACACCACCCAACTCCCAGACCCACAAGCAGAGATGGTGAAAGGATCGATATAGTTGACTAGAGGAGGGGGTGAATAGGCAACTAACAATCTTTAGCTTTTCTTTACCAAATTAAACTTTGCATCAAAGTAGGTTGTGTAGATATGCAACTAGGTGAGCAACCTATATGATGCAACAACCACAAGCACACAAGCAAGCAAGGGATACAACACAATATAAGCTTGCACAAGTAAAGGTGAGAGATAACCAAGAGTGGAGTCTGTGGAGACGAGGATGTGTTACCGAAGTTCCTTCCCCTTGAGAGGAAGTACGTCTCCGTTGAAGCGGTGTGGAGGCACAATGCTCCCCAAGAATCCACTAGGGCCACCGTATTCTCCCCACGCCCTCACACAATGCGAGATGCCATGATTCCACTATTGGTGCCCTTGGAGGCGACGACCGAATCTTTATAAACAAGGTTGGGGCAATCTCCATAACTTAATTGGAGGCTCCCAATGACGCCACGAAGCTTCACCACAATGGAATATGGCTCCGCGGTGACCTCAACTGTCTAGGGTGCTCAAACACCCAAGAGTAACAAGATCTGCAAGGGATCAGTGGGGGGAATCAAATTTCTCTTGGTGGAAGTGTAGATCGGGGCCTTCTCAACCAATCCCTAGAGAATCAACAAGTTTGATTGGCTAGGGAGAGAGATCGGGCGAAAATGGAGCTTTGAGCAACAATGGAGCTTAGGGAGGGAAGAGGTAGTCAACTTGGAGAAGAAGACCCCCCCCCTTATATAGTGAGAGAAAAGATCCAACCGTTACCCACTTACTCAGCACGTGACATGTGGTCCTACCGCACCAACTTGCGGTACTACCGCTCCCGCGGCAGAGACCAGACGAGGCCCTGTTGCATTAAAGCAATGAGCGGTAGAACCGCCGGAGTGGTACTACCGCGCGTCCTTGCAGTACTACCGCAAGGCAGGGTTCGACTAGGCTGGGAAGGCACGTGAAAGGGCTAGCTATCGACTACAGGGGGTGAATAGGTGATTTTTATGAAAGTCTTCAAAATGTGGGAGTTTTGAAGACAAACAATAGAAATGACACTACTCGTATGCAGCGGAAGGTAGACTACACTAGACAAGCCATAATCAAGTATTCAATGAAGTGAAAGCACAAAGACTAATAGCAGCTAGGTAGTAAAGAATAGGATAGAAGATAGTATGAAGCCAATCAGAACAGATAGTCACACAGTGAAGTCAAACAGATAACGCAAGCAGGCAATGACTTCACGAAGACAAACTGTAAGTAGATAAAAAGGGAGAGATAGAACCAGTAGCTTCAGGAGGACAGGGATTTGTTCGACCAGTTCCAGTTGCTATGACAACTATATGTCTAGTTAGGGAGGCTGAGATTCAACTCAGAAGACTGCATCTTCACCTTATTCCCCTTGAGCTAAGGACACCTAGTCCCTGCCCAATCACTCTGTTAAGTCTTCAAGGTAGACTTCCGAACCTTCACAAACTTCATTCACTGGCGATCCACAATGACTCTTGGATGCTTAGAACGTGATGCCTAACTGGCTGGAGGATTCACGGTCCTCAAGTGTAACAAGTCTTCAGATCACGTGGACAGAAAGACTTCAGTGATGCCAAACACTCTTTGGGCTCTGGGTGGTTTGAGCTTTGTCCACGCAAGGATTCTCTCTTGAAAGCTTCGGCGGTGGGTTGCTCTCAAACGACAAAAGCCGTGTACTAACTCTGAGCAGCCACCAATTTATCGTGTAGGGGGTGGGCTATTTATAGCCACTGGACAACCCGAACTGATTTGTTTGAAATGACCCTGGGTCACTAAGGAACGGACACATGTCGCAACGGTCAGATTTCAAACACACGCGTCAGCTTGACTTGGGCTACAAGTAAAGCTGACTCATCCGACTCTGGATAAGATTTGCTCTCGTTGTCTTCGCTCAAAGACATAGGATTTGGTTGAGCATCACTTCATTCACTCTGACTTTGTTCACTTGGACCCCACTAAATAGTGCGGTGGTTCCTATGACTCAACAAAGAAGAAAAGGAAACAACAAAACAGCAAAGTCTTCGTGCTCCATAGCCTTCACTCGATCTCTTCTCATGTCATAGTCTTCAACATGAATAGCTTCATAGACCACCATTGTCTTCAATGTCTTCACACATTTTTGGGGGTCATCTCCGATAGGTAAACTGAATCAATGAGGGACTGTTATCCTGCAATTCTCACAAACACATTAGTCCCTCAACCAGGTTTGTCGTCAATACTCCAAAACCAACTAGGGGTGGCACTAGATGCACTTACAATCTCCCCCTTTTTGGTGATTGATGACAAACTGGTTGAAGTATTCAACGGGGATAAAAGTATGTGAAATTGTAAAGAATTAAGATATTGTCTTCATAGATGGCAAAAAGGCTCCCCCTGAAGATGTGCATATAAATGTTTTGCGTTGGAATGCAAATGCACATGGCAGGTTGTACTTGTGGAGATCCTCTTCACCATATGAAGACAATACATCATGCATGAACAGATATACAGGAATAATGACATGCATAATGAAAAATGGACGTTTGTGAAATGACTTCATGCGGAATTTATCATCGCACATGCGGAATTTATCATCGCATCACAGAGTAGCACAAAAAGTAGCAGACGACCATCAAGTTTAAGTGTTACAACTCAAAGAACCAAATGTATCAAAAGCGAGAGTTGTAAACACTAGGCAAAAAGTATATCAACCACCCATATGGACCCGCTTGAAGACTATCAACATATGCTTCTCCCCCTTTTGTCAGTAAGGACCAAAAAGGTTTGAAGACATAGTCTCTACTCGTTCCCATGAGGAGTAGGTGAAGCAGCAGGGTTGTTGTTGAGGTTTGGTGGTCCATAAGAACTTGGTGCAGTGTCGATACGTGCCGAAGGTGGCGGTGATGAAGTAGCATCATCGGCGTCATCAAGGACTCTGGCATTTACGGTTGCTGCAGAGGAGTACTCTGAATCTTCAAGAGAGGGGGTTCGACACAATACATCATTCCTTGGAGGAGTGGAGTCGAACTTGAATCTCTCGGTGAAGCCATCGTCTTGAAGATCAGCTTCAGTACTAATCAAGGTCAGGCTCTTCCAGGACCTCCGACAAGTTTCATGAGTGACAAAGGCATTCTTGGTGGCAAGGTTGTGAATGCGATTGACATCCACCAAGAGGCTTTGCATTTGACGCTTGATCCAATAATGATGCTTGACATGTTTCTGATGCAAGGCCACGAGAAGCTCTCGGTCATTGAGCACACGAGATCGCTTCCGAGGCCTTGGAGCAATAGTGCTTTCTATGGCTTCAGTGCGTGCACAACGAGTGTTGCCGGCCAGAGGATAAACACGAGAAGCAACCTGAACACCTTCAACATGCTGGGAAAAGCTCTGATGATCTGCATTGTGAAGATATATTGCTTCCTTGGCAGGCTCTGGGTAAATGGCTTCAATGGACATATCAACCTCTGGTAGAAATATGAGATGGTTGCGTGCAGAGGGTTGATAGTCAATGGCAGAGTGAAGCTTGATCAGACGCATAATCTAAGGAGCATAAAACTTCAGACCAAATATGTCTGAGCCAGATGCAGCAAATTGATGAATGAAGAAATCCTGAGCATTAAAGCTTTTGCCATTGAGAATATAGAAGACCAATGCCTTCATTGCACCTTCAAGCTTTGCTGAGGAGGAATGCCCTTTGATGGGCCATAGAGTTCGCCTAATGATGTGATAGATGGTGCAGGGCAGATACTCTCGGTCTTCAACAAAGAATTCCTTGGGATATTCGGCATCCTGGGGTAGTGGCTTCATCATACTTAGAATTTGGTTCATGTTGGGCTCTGGCTTCTGGAAGATGATCTCTAATGCATCACGGTGAAGCTGATAACCAGGTTCATACAGTTCGCCTGGAGTGGACAGGCTGGTAAGCTCAATGAGATCAAAGGCTTTGGCTTCATGATGGACATTTCCTGTCATCCACTCAAGGACCCATGTCGTCGGATCCCTGTTGTAGCCGCGAATGTGGAGAGTTGCATAAAATTGTAGCAGAAGCTCTTCATTCCAATGCTCCTTATCAGTAACAAACTGGAGCAGGCCTGCATCTCGAAAACAGTCAAGTGCTTCTTCTAAGCAGGGCAGGCCAGAAATGGCTTCAGAATCCATACGCATATGAGGAAATATGCGCTCTTGATTGTATAGAACGCAGGAGTAGTAGCTGCGCTGCTGATAACTCCAGAATCGATCTGATGATATTCTTGGCTTGGAATATGGGTTCTTGGTGTTATCGAAAAAGGTGTTGTGTGCAATGAAGCCATTGACATTGAATGAGCCTAGTGATGATGCAGTATCCGGAAACCGTGGCAATCTGGGCTTTGTCTTCTGAACCTATGGCATGTGCTCCACATGATAATCAAATTGAGGTCCGGGAGCAGGCGGAGGAACCAGAGTTGACCATCTCACTATGACCAGCTCGCCTTGATAGAATGCTTGCTCAATGGTATGAGGCCTTGGAAGTGGGACAGGAGCAGAGGCATTGGCAATGGCGTCAGGCTGCACATTAGTGGCAGGTGCATCATTGGCTTCATGCATAGTGTTTATTGTAGGCGCCACATTGTCTTCAGACATGACAACGTCATTAGCTTTAGTAGTGTTGTTGGTGGCCGCCTCAGGATTCTCAACCTCCACTTGAGTAGCTAGAGGGTCAGGCACAGACACGTTCTCCTCGAGAACAACTTCTTGGGTGGTAGGGGGAGTAGCAACATGCTCTTCTTCTCCTTGTCTTTCATCGGCTGATGCAGCCGGATTTTCTTCAGAAGCATTAGCTTCAGACACTGGAACTGTCACAGAAGGATTGTCTTCAGGGAACACTTGACGTGCCACTGAGCTGGACTGGTTTGAGTCTTGTTCTGTGATGGTAGTCATGGAGAAAGATGGCCTTAGACCTTTGTGAAGCCGTTGAAACACGGGCGACGCCTTTGGCGAGGGTGTGGTCTCCATGTAATTATCATCATTCACCAATGGGCTGGTGACTTGCGCTGGTGGAGGACGGGGTGTACTCGGTGAATCTTGACTAGGAGTTGCTGGTTGGGGGCGATCAGCCCATGAGGCATCTTGAGAGATTGGCGTCAAAGGACGACCAATACTGATGAGCTCGCTGTTCGTGAGAACAGGCGATGATACCGTTGGGCGCTCAATTTGAGGAAGGACTTCATCATCTTCTACATTGTCTTGAGGACCAATGTCTTTAGTCACGATGGGGTCAACGACTGGAACTTCTTGAGCTTTAGGAGCCTCTGTGTAAGCAGACTCATGAACTATCAGCTGACGCTCTTAATTTTCAGACGCAGGATGAGCAAAAGCAATGGGCTTGACAACAAGGGGCTCTTTGGGAGCAGCCCGATCTCTCTTCTTGGTTTTTCTCTTCTTGGGTGGTGGTGCATCATCAGCGGTGCTCTTGATTTTTCGCTTTCTGGCTTTGGCTTTACCTGCCTTGGTTTTCTTATGTTCTGAAGCCACTATGGGGACCTTAGGCTTCGAGCCTGTCATGCTGGCTGGGAAGACAATGTGAGGTTCTTCCCGCCTTGGAGGTTCAGTTGGGGCCACAATAGACTTCTTCTTCTTTTTGGCAGCCATCTTGGGGTCAATGCCAGGACGCCCAAGAGCCTTGCGCTTCTCAGCTTCGTTGTAAGCTTGAACGCACTTGGCAGCAAGATTTTTCATGTGCTCTCTTGAACCTTTGGCTTCTTCGCGTTTCTTGCGAAACGCCTCCTTGAGGTCATTCAGCATCAGCTTGAATTTCTGAACATCAGCCACACTAAGCCTGGCCACATGCTTCTTGAACTGCTCTTTCTCAAAGTCAATCTTGTTCTTCAATTCAACAATTCACTGAGCCAGAGCCAGCTCAGGAGCAATTGCACCTTGGAAGGCGACGCTGATGCCAATGGGGAGTTGAAGATCATCAAAACTGAGATCTTGATTGTCGGACCACTCATCAATGAAATTGTCCAAAATGTTCACATCGAAGAGGGGTAGATCATTGAAGATCTCCGCCTCTTGCTTGCTCTTTATCATCTGCTCAAGAGCATCGTTACCAAACTCCTCATCTGAAGACAGATCAATGGCTTCAGATTCGTTCCTCAGAACGGCAGCTGGTGTCAGTGCTTGACTAGATCTCTGAACAGTTTTCTTCTGTGGCTTCTCGCGCTTCTTGGAGATGCGGGAGAGATCTTTAGAGGTGCTACTAGGAGCAGGAGGGGCAGTTGCCAATGGCTTCACTCGAGAAGCTTTTGGAGCAGCAGTTAGTTTTGAAGCCTTAGCTTTCTTTTGCTTCTGCGGCTTAGGAGGAGGAGCTGGAGCATCATAAGTGTCAGCATCATCATCAGAATGATCCACTTTTGCACCTTGGACAACAATGTGTGTGATGAGGCCTGCAAGGTTGTAGAAGGGGCTGATCCTATTCTCATTGGCTTCACGGGTGCCATCTTCCCGAGGTGAAGAAGGACCAGGGTTGAAGTCAAGTCCTAATGCCTTCTTGTTCTTCGCAGCAGAGTCTTTGGAAAACTGGTAGTTGCGCTTGAACAGATGGTCTTCACGGCACCACAGCAGAGAAGAAGGGTCAGCGTTCTCTGGTTGCGGTCCGTGAACCATACACGGATAGAATTCTCGTTGAATGGCTTCAGAACGGGACTGGGGTTGAAGATTTTTGTATACAATATCTCCCCAGGGTCCCTTGATGGCATTCTTCTCTGCATACTCCTCTGTCACCTGTTGTACTGTCAAAGAGAAGCTGGGACTTTGCATTTTCTGATTTGGACCTGCCGCGTCTCACTTGGAAGGACCAGGAAATGGCCAGGCCAGTTGCTAGAGCTCTTTTTGTTGATCCTGCTCCTGTTCAGGCGATACCTCCTGTGGCTGTGGTGAAAGCAAGAAGGCCACGGCAACCTTTGGCGCCAACACCAATTGTTGATACTTCCGTCAGGCGTTGCATGAGGAGTTCAGTCCAGTGGGATGGATTCAAGCCCGTTTTCCATGAGCTTGCTATTCAGTCCAAGAGGAAGAAGCCCAGAGCGAAGCCTTTCACGGCCCAGGAGACTGAAGAACCGGCTTCTGAAGAAATCCCCCCGGCGACACCTATTGCGCGGCTTCAGGAAATTGGTCGAGAGTTGGAAATTGATGCCACTCTCATCTCTGTGGATGCACTTATGGTGGACCCACTTGTTTTTGCCTTCGTCATCCCTGATGTTTAGTGTGCTCTTGATCTACTAGGTGTGGCAGGCCCTTAAGCTTGCTTCTTTTATGTTTTTTGTCTGTCAGTTATGTCATGAACTTTTCTATATCTGTGTGCTGGGTCAGACTTTGTTCTGCTATTTTAGACATGTGACATTGTGTGTCATATGGTTTATGCTACTCAGTTTGTGCTTTAATGAGTAACTTATGTAGAAATTGGAATGTATTGTGCTAGAATGTTAGAGGTCTAAACTCTGAATCTAGGCAGAGAGTTGTTAGACAGAAAATTGAGGAAAGTCAATGCTCTATAGCCTGTTTGCAAGAAACTAAATGTTCATCCTTTGACTCCAGATCAATCAAGAGTTTCTGCCCTAAGAGATTTGACTCTTTTGCTTGCTCCCCTTCCATAGGGGCTTCTGGTGGTATCCTTGTGGTTTGGAATTCCTTTGTTTTTATTGGAACTCTAGTTGAAGTTCAACAGTTTGCTGTTGTAATTCAGTTTACCTCCAGGCAAAACAATGAAAGTTGGACCTTGGTTGTTGTATATGGCCCTTGTCAGGGTGAAGCTAGGGATAACTTTATAAATTGGTTATATAACCTCTGTATCCCCATTGATGAACACTGGTTGTTGCTAGGTGACTTTAATTTCCTTAGGTCAGTGGACAATAGAAACTTGCCTGGTGGAGACATAAATGACATGTTCATCTTCAATGAGGTTACTGGACACTTGGGACTTCTTGAATTACCAATTAGAGGTAGATCCTACACTTGGTCCAATATGCAGGACATCCCTCTTCTGGAGTAGTTAGATTGGTTCTTCACCTCAGTAGATTGGATTATTGACTATCCAATGACTGAGGTTATGCCCCTGGCCAGGATTGCCTCTGACCATATCCCATGCTTAGTCTCAATCAAGACTACCATACCAAAGTCAAACCTATTTAGGTTCGAAAACTATTGGATGGAACTGGAGGGCTTTATGGACTGTGTTGAATCCTCCTGGCTAGTTCCATCTAGGAAAGTTCACATTACTGCTAAGATTGCAGACAAGTTTAAGCATCTAAGAATGTGCCTTAAGAGATGGCAAATGAATGTTTCCAAGTTGAAATTGCTGATTAGCAAGTGTAATCATGTTGTCTTCCTCCTAGATGAGTTGGAGGAATGGAGGCCCCTGTTTAGGCAAGAATTCAATTTCAGAAAAATTGTGAAGGTACACTTGGAAAAGCTTCTTCACTTGCACTGCATGTACTGGAAAAAGAGATGCACTATCAGGTATATTAAGGTTGGGGGTGAGAACACCAAATTTTTTCATGCAATGGCCACTGAGAGGCACAGGAGAAATTCAATTGCTAGTCTTAAATTACCTGATGGCTCTATGGTCTCTGATCATGCTCAAATGGCTGGAATTATTTGGAGCTGCTTCAAGAACAGAATGGGACTTCTAGAGGGATTGTAATGGGTTTTGACTTGTCATCTCTAATCACTCCAATGGATGGACTGGATGTGCTTACTAAACCTTTTGAAAAGGAGGAAATGGATGATGTGGTCAAGCATATGCCTGTGGATAAAGCACCTGGACCTGATGGCTTTAATGGTCTGTTCTTCAAGAGGTGTTGGCACATAATCTCAAATGATTTCTATGATCTGGCTCAGGCTTTTCATGAGGGGACTGCAATCCTGGAGAACATTAATAGTTCTTTCATTACTCTGGTACCCAAGAAACTTTCACCTGAGGAAGTGGGAGACTATAGGCCTATTTCACTCACCAGCATGGGACTGAAATTCCTTTCTAAAATGGCTGCCAATAGGTTTCAGAAGCTGATCATGAAATGCATCCATAAGAATCAGTACGGTTTCATTAAGAGCATAACAATCCAGGACTGTATTGGTTGGACCTTTGAATGTCTGCATCAGTGCCATCAGTCAAAGAGACCAACTGTGATTCTCAAACTGGACTTTGAGAAGGCCTTTGATTCTGTTGAGCATGAAGTTATCTTCCAAATTCTCAGGCACAAAGGTTTTAATGAGAAGTGGATCCTATGGATGAAGCAGCTGCTTGCCACTGGTACTTCTTCTGTCCTTCTTAATGGTGTCCCTAGGAGGAAATTCATTTGCAAAAAAGGAGTAAGGCAGGGGGACCCTGTTTCTCCTCTGCTCTTTGTGATAGCTGCTGGTCTACTGCAAACAGTGATTAATGATATGTTCAGCAAGGGTATCCTAAAGCTACCTATTCCCTGCCATGATCAAGACTACCCTGTCATACAATATGCTGATGATACTTTGATCATCCTACCTGCTGATAGGTAGCAACTTCTAGCCCTGAAGGATATGCTGTTGGTGTTCTCTCAGTCCGCAGGTCTTGATGTCAACTACCATAAATCTTTCATCATTCCTATAAATGTTGGAAATGCAGTCATGACAGATCTTGCTACTGCTTTTGGATGCCAAATTGGAAAGATGCCTTTTACTTATCTTGGCTTGCCTGTGGGTACTACAAGGCCTAAGATGGTGGACTTCATGCCTCTTGTGGATTGTATGGAGAGGAGAATGACTGCCAGCTCCTTCCTTAATCAAGGTGAGAGGCTGCAGTTCTTGAACTCTGCTTTGTCTTCCATGCCAATTTTCTTTATGGGTAGCCTGGTTGTTCCTGCTGGTATCCTCAAGAAGCTGGAAAGAATACAAAGACAATGTCTGTGGACAAAAAATAGAGATGAGCCTGCACCATCTCTGGCTGCTTGGGATCTGATTTGTAGACCAAAAAACAAGGGTGGTCTTGGTATTTTGAACCTGGGTGTTCAAAATGTGGCATTGCTTCTCAAACATGCTAGTAATTTCCTTAACAGGAAAGACCTTCCTTGGGTGTCCTTAATTTGGGATTCATATTATTATGATGGAATGTCCCAGGGAACAACCTCTTGTGGCTCCTTTTGGTGGAAGGATATTTGCAAGGTCTTGCAGAATTTTAGGGACTGCTCCTGGGTGCAGGTCAATGCTGGAGACACTGCTCTTTTCTGGTCTGACAATTGGAATCTTGGCAATGAAGTTTCTAGCTTGCAGTCTAGATTTCCAAGATTATTCTCTTTTGCCAAGGATCCATGGATTTCAGTTAAGGATAGCTTCAATTCCCTGGACTTGTACCAACACTTCCACCTCCCTTTGTCTGCTCAAGCTTTTGATGAGTTAAACTTAATAAGAGATATGTTAGTCTCCCACAGAAGAGATGATACTTGTAAGGATCTGTGGTTATGGCAGGGCTCTTCAAAGGTTTACAAACCCAAGCTGTTTTACTGCCATGCTTTTGAGAATGAAATCTTCAACCACTTGCTGTGCTGGATCTGGAAATCCTCTTGCACTATTAAGATCAAGGTTTTTGCTTGGATGCTCATCATGGACAGACTCAACACCAAGGATATGGTTGATAGGAGGCACTGGCACATGGATGATGGTGTTACTTGTAAGCTCTGCCCCCTTCAAGCAAGAGAAACCAGAGACCATCTTTTTTTTCAACTACAATTTCAGTGTCAGAGTTTGGAATTATTTGCAGATTGATTGGTCGGCTGGAAACTCAATGTCTGATTTGGTCATCCAGGCGAGGAGGAGTTTTGATAAGCCTTTCTTCACTGAAGTAGTGTTTATTGCCTGCTGGAATATATGGATCATCAGGAATGCCAAGGTTTTCAGAGGTGAGAGGGCAAGTTTCAATAAATGGAGAGGAGCTTTCAGGCATGACATAACTCTGATGCAGCACAGAATCAAATCTGTTTACAAGGATGACTTGCTCAAGTGGATTTCTTTCCTGCCACCTTAAGTTTAACCTTTCTTTATTTATTTCCTTCTTTCCTTTTGGTTACCTCTTGTAATCAAGTTGTTGTAACTATTTTCTGATTTTAATAAAGTTTTGAAATGCGGTGGGGGTTTTGCCCCACAGTTCACAGTAAAAAAAAGAAAGTACTTGAACCATTCCTCTGCCCAATATCTTTGAATCCACTGGATTCGATTCTTGCGTCCTGTATAGGTTTCCTCTGGGTCTGTTTTGTACAGCTCGTGCAAATCTGGAGGCAAATCCTTGGAAGTGTTCCCACGATGATGTCTGCCACCCTTCCTTGTTGACTTCTTAGTGGCCATGAAGTGTAATCTGAAAGGCTTCGGTACTTGCAAGGGCTTCAGATGGCTGGTCAAACAAGAACTGGCTTTAGGAGAATTGATGTGACTCTGTAAGAATTCTGCAAACGAATGCAGACTATGAGAACCAAGGGATTCTCCCACGGACATGTACCTGTGATAGTATTAGAGGTGCGAGGGAAGGGGAAGAGGTCATATGCATTCTTAGAAGATTTTGAAGATAAATCAGTTTGAAGACATTGACCTCATAACACGAAGATATTCACTTATTTGATGTGAGTTGCTTCCACATTTGTACGAATCCAAGAATAAGTACAAGTGAGGAATCTAACTTGTAAAGAAGCATAAGTGAATAGACTAGGCATTGTATGAGATCCAGAAAGAGATAGATTCAACTTTGGAGGTCTAGAAACCACTTTTGGTAAAGAAGGATGAATCTATCAGATCGAAAAAATGGTAAAAAGTGAATTTTAATTACCACACAAAGAACTACTAGACAGAGCGAAGTTGGAGGCCAAGCAGTTCGATCTTCTGTGCCCTAACTTGGCGACGAAGGACACCTACGGCGGCGACGGAGATGACGAGGTCCGCGGCCGGTGTGAGGACGGCGTCGGAGAAGTCGCGGCACCTAAGCGCTTCGTCGCCGGCGTCATTGAGAGCTAGCAGAGGCGCTAGGGTTTGCGAGAGGTGGCGAGGTGGAAGAAGAATTTTTTTGACCGAGATGTGATGGGTATTTATAAGGAAAGAGATGGCACAATGCAATTATGCAGGTGCCCCTGGCGGTTCACATATGAAGGGCACGTGGCAAGCATTCAACACCGTGGAAGGTGTTCCATGTTCGCATGCATGCCTGGATTGTCGGGGTGGTCGTTCCGAATTCTCTGGCTTTCAGGCGAAAAGGATATAACATTAAAAACAAATATAAATGTTTGTCAGATTGACTTCAGCTGACAAGGTCTCAATGAAGACAATCGACAGTTTTCAATAGAATGCATATGATTTGGACAGAAAGAGTTGAGGTAGAAGCATAGATAGGTTAGGGTTCGATCACATTCACTTAGTTCAAAAGATTCAACACGAAGTCATAGCTATAAGTGAATGCTGTAGAGGACAAAACACAAATATGTATATCATTAATATAAGGCCAAATCAACTGAATGAAGATAAACTTGAATATAAGCCAGGGATGAAGATAAATCAAATATGAAGACTTTGCAAATATGACGCCAAGAGAAACACTTCAAACAAAAGTTTGGTGGTGGCGTTACCCACCGTATAGGAAGTATTAGACCCAGACACGGCGCACAATTATCGTGGCGCTCCAAAGTCAAATTCTGCATTAATGTATTCACACTTAGAGTGTATGTCTTCATTGATTGAAGAAATACATTACTTCGTGTGTTGCACATCTAAGTCATCAAAATGCATAAGTGTTAGGATGTGTGCCTAATCACAGGACATTTGAGGATTCCAAGATATTTAGCTCACACCGCAACTTGCAAAACCTTTTCTCATCCAAGGGCTTTGTGAAGATATTAGCCAACTGCTCTTCCGTCTTGATGTGAATGATATCAATATCTTCCTTCATAACATGATCTCTGAGAAGGTGATGACGAATTTCAATGTGTTTTGTCTTCGAGTGCTGAACTAGGTTGTTGGCAATCTTGATGGCACTCTCATTGTCGCAGTAGAGAGGCACATTCTTCAGATGGATACCATAGTCCTTGAGAGTTTGCTTCATCCAGAGAAGCTGAGCACAGCACGATCCAGCAGCAATGTATTCGGATTCAGCAGTGGAGAGAGATACATAGTTCTGCTTCTTTGAAGACCAACAGACAAGAGATCGACCCAGAAAGTGACATGTGCCTAATGTGGACTTGCGATCAACCTTGTCACCAGCATAATCAGCATCTGAGAATCCAACTAGATCAAACTCTGAGCCCTTTGGATACCATAATCCTAATGTTGGGGTGTAAGCCAAATATCGAAGAATTCGCTTCACAGCTAAGTGATGCGATTCCTTTGGTGCCGCCTGGAATCGGGCACACATGCAAAGACTAAGCATTATATCTGGCCTAGATGCACATAAATAAAGCAAAGAACCAATCATGGAGTGGTATACCTTTTGATCGAACTCTTTACCATTGTCATCGGGACCCAGGTGACTTTTGGTCGGCATTGGCGTCGTGTATCCTTTGCAGTCTTGCATTCCAAACTTCCTTATGCAATCTTTGAGTTATTTTTCTTGAGATATGAAGATGTCGTTGCGTTGCTGACGGATTTGGAGACCCAGAAAGAACTTCAGCTCGCCCATCATGGACATCTGATATTGCTCTTGCATCATCTGACCAAACTCATCACTGTATTTCTTGTTGGTGCAGCCAAAGATAATGTCATCCACATAGATTTGGCACACAAATAGTTCACCATCATATGTCTTCGTGAAGAGTGTAGGATCTAGTGAACCAGGTTTGAAGCCTTTGCTCTTCAGGAAGTGTTTGAGCGTATCATACCAATCACGAGGGGCTTGTTTGAGGCCATACAGTGCCTTGTTGAGCTTGTATACCATATCAGGATGTTTTGGATCTTCAAAGCCAGGAGGTTGTGCGACATATACTTCTTCTTCTATCTTTCCATTGAGAAATGCACTCTTCACATCCATTTGATATAGAAGGATGTTGTGATGATTTGCATAGGCTAGCAGTACACGAATGGCTTCAAGCCTTGCCACCGGAGCAAATGTTTCATCAAAGTCAATTCCTTCCACTTGAGTGTGACCTTGTGCAACGAGACGAGCCTTGTTTCTGACCACTTGACCATGCTCATCTTGCTTGTTGCGATATATCCATTTGGTGCCAATGATATTGTGCTTCCGAGGATCAGGATGCTTGACCAATTCCCACACATTATTCAGCTTGAACTATTGAAGCTCTTCTTGCATATCTTGAATCCATTCAGGTTCCATGAAGGCTTCATCAACTTTCTTGGGTTTAGAGATTGAGACGAATGCAAAATGCCCACAGAAATTTGGTTAGCTGTGTTGATCTTTGAGTTGCTTTTGAATGAGTGAGTGGACTAGGTGCATTCAAGCTGTCAATTATCTTCTCAATCTAAACTTCATTTGCAACACGAGGATAAACAGGACGAAGATTTTGCTCTTGCTGATCAATGTCATCATTTGGGGGATTGTCTTCAGGCTGAGCATTGTCTTCAGGATGATTAGGTGCAGAAATGATAAGCTCTTCTTCAGTCTGATTATCAGAAGGTATGATTTCTCCAATTCCCATTTGCTTGATTGATTCACTTGGAGGTACTTCATCTAGTGCATTTGGCAGGTGCTCTCTTTGCGAGCCGTTAGTCTCATCGAACCGCACATCCACAGTTTCAACCACTTTATAGTGAAAGAGGTTGAAGACTCTATAGGAGTGCGAATCCTTTCCATAACCAAGCATAAAACCTTCATGTGCTTTCGGTGCAAATTTTGACGTGTGATGTGGATCCTTGATCTAGCACCTAGCACCAAATACTCTGAAGTAGCTTACATTTGGCTTCTTACCAGTTAGGAGTTCATAAGATGTTTTCTTCAGAAGCTTGTGAAGATAGACATGGTTGATGATGTGGCAAGCAGTGTCAATGGCTTCAGGCCAGAACTTCTGTGGAGTCCTGTACTCATCAAGCATCGTTCGGGCCATCTCAATAAGAGTTCTGTTCTTGCGCTCAGTGATGCCATTCTGCTGTGGTGTGTAAGGAGCAGAGAACTCATGAGTGATACCCAAGGTATCCAGATAAAGGTCGAGGCCGGTGTTCTTGAACTTAGTGTCGTTGTCGCTTCTGATGTGCTTGATCTTGACACCATAGTTCGTCATGGCACGATTGGCAAAGTGTCTGAAGACATCCTGCACTTCAGTCTTGTAGAGGATTATATGCACCCAAGTATATCTAGAGTAATCATCAACAATGACAAAGCCATAGAGGCAAGTAGTAGCAGTGAGAGTAGAGTAGTGAGTAGGGCCGAATAAGTCCATGCGGAGCAGCTCGAAGGGTTGAGATGTAATCATGATTGTCTTCGAGGGATGCTTGGCCCTGTTCATCTTTCCAGCTTCGCAGGCGCCACACAGATGGTCCTTCTTGAACTTGACGCCTTTGATGCCCACGACATGCTTCTTCTTCGCGAGAGTGTGCAAGTTCTTCATGCCAGCATGTCCTAGCCTTCGATGGCAAAGCCAGCATTCTGAAGCCTTTGCTAGAAGACATACGGCAATCTGTGGTCCTGCTGAGAAATCTACCATATATAGATCATCTTTCTGATAACCTTCAAAGACTAGAGACTTGTCAGATTCCATTAGTACAAGGCATCGATATTTTCCAAATAGCACAATCATGTTTAAGTCACAAAGCATTGAGACAGACATTAAGTTGAAACCAAGGGATTCAACAAGCATCACTTTATCCATGTGTTGATCCCTTGATATTGCAACTCTGCCTAGACCCAATACCTTGCTTTTACCAGTGTCAGCAAATGTGATGTGACTCTTGTCTGATGGACGTAGCGTTGAATCCATCAGAAGACTTCGATCGCTAGTCATGTGGTTAGTGCATCCACTATCCATAATCCATTCTGAAGTACGAGGTGTCATAGCCTACAGTGCAGTTTGGGGGATAGGCTTCACCAAGCGAGTTGTGAAGCATAAACATTTGACGAACAAGTGGAACATGAAAATTCAGATCTTGGTTAGGATAGATAGGATGAGTGTTAAGGAATCCTGGAACGAAGTACATAGTAATACCATTTGGGCATTTTATCTTGCGCCCCACAAGATGTTTAAGGTACCCCCCCATTAGTTTTGGACGCCTTTGATTTCTGGCTGGAGACCTTTCCCTGCAAAAGAGAGTTCAATTTTCTTTGTTGGGGAACGTACTAATTTCAAAAAAATTCCTACGCACACACAAGATCATGGTGATGCATGGCAACGAGAGGGGGAGTGTATCTTCATACCCTTGAAGATCGATAAGCGGAAGCGTTTATCAACGCGGTTGATGTAGTCGTACGTCTTCACGATCTGACCGATCCAAGTACCGAACACACGGCATCTCCGAGTTCTGCACACGTTCAACGTCCTCGCCTTCTTGATCCAGCAAGACGGGCAAAGTAGTAGATGAGTTCCGGCAGCACGACGGCGTGGTGACGGTGTTGGTGAAGAACAATCTCTGCAGGGCTTCACCTAAGCACTACGGAAACTATGATGGAGGATAAACTAGAGGGGGAGAGGTTGCCGGCACACGGCTTGGTGTTTCTTGATCTCTCTTTGGTGCTAGCCCTGCCCCTCTATTTATGTGTTGAGCCCTGGGGTCGAAACTTGGAGTAAAAGCCTCCTCAAAGTCGATTTTGCCCGAAAGGCAAGAGTCCTACACGGACTCCAGGGCTAGACGCCAGGGTCCCCAGCGTCTACCCTCTAGACGCTAGGGTTCCTGGCGTCTAGCCTCTGGTCTCTGCAAAACTTCCTTTTGCACTTTCCAAAAGCCTCGTGGGCTTTCCCCTTTGGCCCAAATAACGTGTTCTCGTACCCAAACATTTCGGGAAACATCCGAAACCCCTTCCGGTGAATTCCAGAACCCTTCCGGAGATCAAACACTATTATCCCATATATCAAACTTTATCTCCGGACCATTCCAGAGTTCCTCGTCATGTCCGTGATCTCATCCGGGACTCCGAACAACATTCGGTTACCAACATACATAACTCATATAATACTATATTGTCAACGATCGTTAAGCGTGCGGACCCTACGGGTTCGAGACCTGTGTAGACATGACCGAGACATCTCTCTGGTCAATAACCAATAGCGGAACCTGGATGCCCATATTGGCTCCTACATATTCTACGAATATCTTTATCGATCAAACCGCATAACAACATACATTGTTCCCTTTGTCCTCGGTATGTTACTTGCCCGAGATTCGATCGTCAGTATCCCAATACCTAGTTCAATCTCGTTATCGGCAAGTCTCTTTACTCGTTATGTAAGGCATCATTCCATCACTAACTCATTAGCTACATTGCTTGCAAGGCTTATAGTGATGTGCATTACCGAGAGGGCCCAGAGATACCTCTCCGACAATCGGAGTGACAAAACCTAATCTCGAAATACGCCAACTCAACATGTACCTTTGGAGACACATGTAGAGCTCCTTTATAATCACCCAGTTACTTTGTGACGTTTGGTAGCACACAAAGTGTTCCTCCGGTAAACGGGAGTTGCATAATCTCATAGTTATAGGAACATGTGTAAGTCATGAAGAAAGCAATAGCAACATACTAAACGATCAAGTGCTAAGCTAACGGAATGGGTCCTGTCAAACACATCATTCTACTAATGATGTGATCCCGTTAATCAAATGACAACTCATGTCTATGGTTAGGAAACATAACCATCTTTGATTAATGAGCTAGTCAAGTAGAGGCATACTAGTGACATTAAGTTTGTCTATGTATTCACACATGTATTATGTTTCCAGTTAATACAATTCTAGCATGAATAATAAACATTTATCATGATATAAGGAAATAAATAATAACTTTATTATTGCCTCTAGGGCATATTTCCTTCAGTCTCCCACTTGCACTAGAGTCAGTAATCTAGTTCACATCGCCATGTGATTTAACACCAATATTCATATCTGTATATGATTAACACCCACAGTTCACATCGTCATGTGACCAACACCCAAAGGGTTTACTAGAGTCAATAATCTAGTTCACATCGTTATGTGATTAACACCCAAAGAGTACTAAGGTGTGATCATGTTTTGCTCGTGAGAGAAGTTTAGTCAACGGGTCTGTCATATTCAGAGCCGTATGTATTTTGCAAAATATTCTATGTCTACAATGCTCTGTACGGAGCTACTCTAGCTAATTGCTCCCACTTTCAATATGTATCCAGATTGAGACTTAGAGTCATCTGGATCAGTGTCAAAACTAGCATCGACGTAACCTTTTACGATGAACCTCTTGTCACCTCCATAATCGAGAAACATATCCTTATTCCAGTAAGGATAATTTTGACCAATGTCTAGTGATCTACTCCTAGATCTCTATTGTACTCCCTTGCCAAACCAGTGCAGAGTATACAATAGGTCTGGTCCATAGCATGGCATACTTTTATAGAACCTATGACTGATGTATAGGGAATGACTTTCATTCTCTTTCTATTTTCTGCCGTGGTCGGGATTTGAGTCTTACTCAATTTCACACCTTTGCAACACAGGCAAGAACTCTTTCTTTGACTGTTCCATTTTGACCTACTTCAAAATCTTATCAAGGTATGTACTCATTGAAAATCTTATCAAGCATCTTGATCTATCTCAATAGTTCTTGATGCTCAATATGTAAGTAGCTTTACCGAGGGCTTTCTTTTAAAGAACTCCTTTCAAACACTTATTTATGCTTTCCAGAAAAATTCTAGTACATCATTTCTGATCAACAATATGTTACTCACATATATTTATCAGAAAGGTTGTAGTGCTCCCACTCACTTTATTGTAAATACAGGCTTCACTGCAAGTCCGTATAAAACTATATGCTTTGATCAACTTATCAAAGCGTATATTCCAACTCCGAGATGCTTGCACCAGTCCATAGATGGATCGCTAGAGCTTGCACATTTTGTTAGCACCTTTAGGATTGACAAAACCTTCTGGTTGCATCATATACAACTCTTCTTTAAGAAAACCATTAAGGAATGCAGTTTTGACATCCATTTGCCAGATTTCATAAAATGTGGCAATTGCTAACATGATTCGGACAGACTTAAGCATCGCTACGGGTGAGAAAGTCTCATCGTAGTCAACTCCTTGAACTTGTCAAAAAACTTTTTGCGACAAGTCGAGCTTTGTAGATAGTAACACTACTATCAACGTCCGTCTTCCTCTTGAAGATCCAATTATTTTCTATTGCTTGCCGATCATCGGGCAACTCCACCAAAGTCCACACTTTGTTCTCATACATGGATCCCATCTCAGATTTCATGGCCTCAAGCCATTTCGCGGAATCTGGGCTCATCATCGCTTCCTCATAGTTCGTAAGTTTATCGTTATCTAGTAACATGACTTCCAGAACAGGATTACTGTACCACTCTGGTGTGGACCATACTCCGGAAGACCTACGAGGTTCTGTAGTAACTTGGTCTTGAAGTTTCATGATCATCATCATTAGCTTCCTCACTAATTGGTGTAGAAATCACTGGAACTAATTTCTGTGATGAACTACTTTCCAATTCGGGAGAAGGTACAATTACCTTAACAAGCTCTACTTTCCTCCCACTCACTTCTTTCGAGAGAAACTCCTTCACTAGAAAGGATCCATCTTAGCAACGAATATCTTGCCTTCGGATCTGTGATAGAAGGTGTACCCAACAGTTTCCTTTGGGTATTCTATGAAGACGCAATTCTCCGATTTGGGTTCGAGCTTATCAGGTTGAAACTTTTTCACATAAGCATTGCAACTCCAAACTTTAAGAAATGACAGCTTATGTTTATTGCTAAACCATGGTTCATATGGTGTCGTCTCAATGGATTTTGATGGTGCCCTATTTAAAGTGAATACAGCTGTCTCTAATGCATAACCCCAAAACGATAGTGGTAAATCGGTAAGATACATCATAGATCACACCATATCCAATAAAGTGTGGTTACGACGTTCGGACACACCATAACGCTGTGGTGTTCCAGGTGGCGTGAGCTGTGAAACTATTCCACATTGTTTTATATGAAGGCCAAACTCGTGACTCAAATATTCTCCTCCACGATCAGATCGTAGAAACTTTTATTTTCTTGTTACGATGATTCTCCACTACACTCTGAAATTCTTTGAACTTTTCAAATGTTTCAGACTTGTGTTTCATTTAAGTAGATATACCCATATCTGCTTAAATCATCTGTGAAGGTCTGAAAATAATGATACCCACCACAAGCATAAACACTCATTGGACCGCATACATCAGTATGTATTATTTCCAATAAGTCACTAGCTCGTTCCATTGTTCCGAAGAAGGGAGTTTTTGTCATCTTTCCCATAAGGCACGGTTCGCAAGCATCAAATGGTTCATAATCAAGTGATTCCAAAAGTCCATCTTTATGGAGTTTCTTCATGCACTTTACATCGATATGACCCAAACGGCAGTGCCACAAATATGTTGCACTATCATTATCAACTTTGCATCTTTTGGCATCAATATTATGAATATGTGTATCACCATGATCAAGATTCAATAAACCATCAACATTGGGTGTATGACCATAGAAGGTTTTATTCATCTAAACAGAATAACAATTTATTCTCTGTCTTAGATGAATAATCGTATCGCAATAAACATGATCTAATCATATTTATGCTCAACACAAACACCAACTAACATTTATTTAGGTCCAACACTAATCTCGAAAATATAGGGAGTGTGCGATGATGATCATATCAATCTTGGAACTACTTCCAACACACATCGTCACTCTCCCCTCAACTAGTCTCTGTTTATTATGTAACTCCTGTTTTCGAGTTACTAATCTTAGCAACCGAACAAGTATCAAATACTCAGGGGCTACTATAAACACTAGTAAGGCACACATCAATAACCTGTATATCAAATATACCCTTGTTCACTTTGCCATCCTTCTTATCCACCAAATATTCAGGGCATTTCCACTTCCAGTGACCATTTCCTTTGCAGTAGAAGCACTCAGTTTTAGGCTTTGGTCCAGCTTTGGGCTTCTTCGCAGGAGTGACAACTTGCTTGTCATTCTACTTGAAGTTCCCTTTCTTTCCCTTTGCCCTTTTCTTGAAACTAGTGGTCTTGTCAATCAGCAACACTTGATGCTCTTTTCTTGATTTCTACCTTCGTTGATTTCAACATCGCGAAGAGCTCGGGAATTGTTTTCGTCATCCTTTGCATATTATAGTTCATCACGAAGTTCTACTAACTTGGTGATGGTGACTAGAGAACTCTGTCAATCACTATCTTATCTGGAAGATTAACTCCCACTTGATTCAAGCGATTGTAGTACCCAGACAATCTGAGCACATGCTCACTAGTTGAGCAATTCTCCTCCATCTTTTAGCTATAGAACTTGTTGGAGACTTCATATCTCTCAACTCAGGTATTTGCTTGAAATATTAACTTCAACTCCTGGAACATCTCATATGGCCCATGATGTTCAAAACGTCTTTGAAGTCCCGATTCTAAGCCGTTAAGCATGGTGCACTAAACTATCAAGTAGTCATCATATTGAGCTAGCCAAACGTTCATAACGTCTGCATCTGCTCCTGCAATAGGTCTGTCACCTAGCGGTGCATCAAGGACATAATTCTTCTGTGCATCAATGAGGACAATCCTCAGATCACGGATCCAATCCGCATCATTGCTACTAACATCTTTCAACACAGTTTTCTCTAGGAACATATCAAAATAAACATATGAAAGCAACAACGCGAGCTATAGATCTACAACATAATTTGCAAAATACTACCAGGACTAAGTTCATGATAAATTTAAGTTCAATTAATCATATTACTTAAGAACTCCCACTTAGATAGACATCTCTCTAGTCATCTAAGTGATCACGTGATCCAAATCAACTAAACCATGTCCGATCATCACGTGGGATGGAGTAGTTCAATGGTGAACATCACTATGTTGATCATATCTACTATATGATTCATGTTCAACCTTTCGGTCTCCATGTTCCGAGGCCATATCTGTATATGCTAGGCTCGTCAAGTTTAACCTGAGTATTTTGCGTGTGCAACTGTTTTGCACCCGTTGTATTTGAACATAGAGCCTATCAAACCCGATCATCACGTGGTGTCTCAGCACGAAGAACTTTCGCAATGGTGCATACTCAGGGAGAACACTTCTTGATAATTAGTGAGAGATCATCTTATAATGCTACCGTCAATCAAATCAAAATAAGATGCATAAAGGATAAACATCACATGCAATCAATATAAGTGATATGATATGGCCATCATCATCTTGTGCTTGTGATCTCCATCTCCGAAGCACTGTCGTGATCACCATCGTCACCGGC
The DNA here is from genome assembly GCF_018294505.1 of Triticum aestivum. Taxonomy (NCBI): domain Eukaryota; kingdom Viridiplantae; phylum Streptophyta; class Magnoliopsida; order Poales; family Poaceae; genus Triticum; species Triticum aestivum. Next base: position 57,136,732 of record NC_057804.1, read on the forward strand.
GCGGTACCTTGATCTCCATCGTAGCATCATTGTCGTTTCGCCACCTATTGCTTCTACGACTATCGCTACCGCTTAGTGATAAAGTAAAGCAATTACAGGGTGCTTGCATTTCATACAATAAAGCGACAACCATATGGCTCCTGCCAGTTGCCGATAACTCGGTTACAAAACATGATCATTTCATACAATAAAATATAGCATCACGTCTTGACCATATCACATCACAAGTTAGACGTCCTCTACTTTGTTGTTGCAAATTTTATGTGGCTACTACGGGCTGAGCAAGAACCGTTCTTACCTACGCATCAAAACCACAACGATAGTTTGTCAAGCTAGTGCTGTTTTAACCTTCGCAAGGACCGGACGTAGCCACACTCGGTTCAACTAAAGTTGGAGAAACTGACACCCGCCAGCCACCTGTGTGCAAAGCACGTCGGTAGAACTAGTCTCGCGTAAGCGTACGCGTAATGTCGGTTCGGGCCGCTTCATCCAACAATACCGCCGAACCAAAGTATGACATGCTGGTAAGCAGTATGACCTGTATCACCCACAACTCACTTGTGTTCTACTCGTGCATATAACATCTACGCATAAAACCAGGCTTGGATGCCACTGTTGGGGAACATAGTAATTTCAAAAAAAATCCTACGCACACACAAGATCATGGTGATGCATAGCAACAAGAGGGGGAGTGTATCTTCATACCCTTGAAGATCGCTAAGCGGAAGCGTTTATCAACGCGGTTGATGTAGTGGTACGTCTTCACGATCCGACCGATCCAAGTACCGAACGCGCGGCACCTCCGAGTTCTACACACGTTCAGCTCGATGTCGTCCTCGCCTTCTTGATCCAGCAAGACGGGCGAAGTAGTAGATGAGTTCCGGCAGCACGACGGCGTGGTGACGGTGTTGGTGAAGAACAATCTCCGCAGGGCTTCACCTAAGCACTACGGAAACTATGACGGAGGATAAACTAGAGGGGACGGGGTTGCCAGCACACGGCTTGGTGTTTCTTGATCTCTCTTTGGTGCTAGCCCTGCCCCTCTATTTATATGTTGAGCCCTGGGGTCGAAACTTGGAGTAAAAGCCTCCTCAAAGTCGGTTTTGTCCGAAAGGCAAGAGTCCTACACGGACTCCAGGGCTGGACGCCAGGGTCCCCGGTGTCTACCCCCTAGACGCCAGGGTTCCTGGCGTGTAGCCTCTGGTCTCTGCAAAACTTCCTTTTGCACTTTCCAAAAGCCTCGTGGGCTTTCCCCTTTGGCCCAAATAACATGTTCTCATACCCAAACATTTCGGGAAACATCCGGAACCCCTTCCGGTGAATTCCAGAACCCTTCCGGAGGTCAAACACTATTATCCCATATATCAAACTTTATCTCCGGACCATTCCGGAATTCCTCGTCATGTCCGTGATCTCATCTGGGACTCTGAACAACATTCGGTTACCAACATACATAACTCATATAATACTATATCGTTAACGAATGTTAAGCGTGCGGACCCTACGGGTTCAAGAACTATGTAGACATGACCGAGACATCTCTCTGGTCAATAACCAATAGCGGAACCTGGATGCCCATATTGGCTCCTACATATTCTACGAAGATCTTTATTGGTCAAACCGCATAACAACATACATTGTTCCCTTTGTCACCGGTATGTTACTTGCCCGAGATTCGATCGTCAGTATCCCAATACCTAGTTCAATCTCGTTACCGTCAAGTCTCTTTACTCGTTATGTAATGCATCATTCCGTAACTCACTCATTAGCTACATTGCTTGCAAGGCTTATAGTGATGTGCATTACCGAGAGGGCCCAGAGATACCTCTCCGACAATCGGAGTGACAAAACCTAATCTCGAAATACGCCAACTCAACATGTACCTTTGGAGACACCTGTAGAGCTCCTTTATAATCACCCAGTTACGTTGTGACGTTTGATAGCACACAAAGTGTTCCTCCGGTAAACGGGAGTTGCATAATCTCATAGTTGTAAGAACATGTATAAGTCATGAAGAAAGCAATAGCAACATACTGAACGATCAAGTGCTAAGCTAACGGAATGGGTCCTGTCAATCATATCATTCTACTAATGGTGTGATCCCGTTAATCAAATGACAACTCATGTCTATGGTTAGGAAACATAACCATCTTTGATTAATGAGCTAGTCAAGTAGAGGCATACTAGTGACATTAAGTTTGTCTATGTATTCACACATGTATTATGTTTCCGGTTAATACAATTATAGCATGAATAATAAACATTTATCATGATATAAGGAAATAAATAATAACTTTATTATTGCCTCTAGGGCATATTTCCTTCATTCTTAACCACCCACATTTTCAGGGGTGGCTTAGAAGCAATGAGTCTAAGTGCAGCATCTGAGAATTTCGGCTTTGGAGCCCTAGTAAATAGCCTTGCAGGAGGTGAATAATACTCATAAGAATAAGCAGAAAAGTTCTTTGTTCTGTGAACATAGCGGTTTGAGGAAACACACTCATATTCATGGGTCTGAGTATGATTTCCCTGCAAAACATTGACATTAGGGTGACTCAGATGAGTCCTCGGTCTATAAGAAGCTTTTGGACCATATGAAGCCTTTGGTATGGGATTTGTCTTCTTCACAGGTGGTGTCATGATGACATTCACAGGAAGATTCTCAAGACAACTTTTGGGAACCCATATCTTCTTCATAGGTGGCCCATTCTTGCAGTTAGTACCAATATACTTGGCAAACACTTCACCATTCTGATTCTTAAACAGTTTATAGTTTGCATCAAAGGATTCATCAATGATAATGGGGTTAGCACAAGTGAAACCAGACAAGGTGGATGGATCTACTGAAGGTTCCTTTGCAGCAACCCATGTGGTTTTGGGGTACTGCTCAGGCTTCTAGTACGACCCATCAACATTCATTTTTCTCTCGAACCCAACACCCTCTTTCCTAGGGTTTCGGTTCAGAATCTGCTTTTTGAGGACATCACATAATGTCTTATGCCCTTTGAGACTTTTGTACATCCCTGTCTCAAGCAGTGTCTTCAACCTAGCATTCTCACCAGCAATAGTAATGGTATCCTCAGCAAAGGGGTTAGTTACCACATCAGCAGTTGAGGATATTGCAACAATAGCAGCAGTAGAACATTCAACAACAGAAGCAACGCTATCACGCTCAATGCATTTTAGGCATGGTGGTTCAGATCCTTCCTGAGCGGGACTAATCTGTTGAGCGCGAAGTGACTCGTTCTCCTTTTGAAGATCTTCATGATCCGATCTCAATTTCTCAAGTTCCTGCTTCCTTTGAAGATAATCATAGGAAAGCTATTCATGAGAAGTTGAGAGCGATTCATGTCGACCTTCAAGTTCCTGGTACTTAACATGAAGATTTTTGATGTCTTCAATTAAGGACCGAGACTTGGTCATTTCCGCGTCCAACAGGTCATCTCTTTTGTCTAACAGTTTTTGAGTATGTTCCATAGCTTTCTGTTGTTCAGTTGCAATTTTAGCAAGTGTTTTGTAACTAGGTTTGGATTCACCATCAGAGTCATCTTCACTTGATGTTTGAAAGTAAGCATCGCGTGATTTTACCTTGGCACCACGTGCCATGAAGCAGTAGGTGGGAGGCGAGTCGTCCTTGTCGTTATCATCAGCGTTGGTGACAGAGCCATTGTCTTCAGTGTTGAAGATGGACTTGGTGACGTAGGTTGTAGCTAGAGCCAGACTTGCAACTCCAGAGTCAGACTCCTCCTCAGACTCCACCTCAGCCTCCTCAGAAGCTGACTCCTCCTCTGAATCCATTTCCTTGCCAACAAAAGCATGGGCCTTGCCAGATGAGCTCTTCTTGTGTGATGAAGACTTGGAAGAAGACTTGGAAGAAGACTTTGAGGATTTCTTCTTCTTCTTGTCATCAGAATCATATTCTTTGCTCTTCTTCTTCTTCTTCTTCTTCTCATTGTACCACCGTGGACACTCAGAGATGTAGTGACCAGGTTTCTTGCACTTGTGACAGGTTCTCTTCTTGTGGTCATAGTCAGAATCTTCATCATTCCTTGAGCTGGATCGTGAAGACTTTCTGAAGCCTTTCTTCTTGGTGAATTTCTGGAACTTCTTCACAAGCATAGCAAGCTCATTTCCAATGTCTTCAGGATCACCAGAACTGCAGTCAAATTCTTCTTTAGATGAGGAAGCAACAACCTTTGCCTTCAAAGGACGAGTTCGGCCATAGTTGGGGCCATAGATATCTCGTTTCTCAGATAGGTGGTACTCATGTGTGTTGAGCCTCAAGTATGTCTGACGGATCGAGAGACTTGTAATCAGGGCGTTCTTGTATCATCAGGGCTAAGGTGTCAAATGAGCTCACAAGAGATCTCAATAGTGTCTTCACTATCTCATGCTTCGTGATCTCAGTGGCGCCGAGTGCTTGGAGCTCATTTGTGATATCAGAGAGGCGATCAAACATGAGCTGGACATTCTCGTTGTCGTGTCTCTTGAAGCGGTTTAAGAGGTTGCGAAGAGTACTGATATGTTGATCTCGCTGAGTTGAGACGCCTTCATTGACCTTGGAGAGCCAGTCCCAGACTAGATTCGATGTTTTCAGAGCACTCACATGGCCATACTGTCCTTTGGTAAGGTGACCACAGATGATGTTCTTGGCGGTAGAGTCTAGTTGAATAAACTTCTTGACATCAGCAGGGGTGACACCTTCACTAGTCTTAAGAACGTCGTTCTTGACGACATACCATAGATCCGCATCAATGGCTTCAAGATGCATGCGCATCCTATTCTTCTAGTAGGGATATTCAGTGCCATCGAAGATGGGGCACACAACGGAGACTTTGATTATCCCTGCAGTCGACATAGCTGAAACTCCAGGTGGTTAAACCGAATCACACAGAACAAGGGAGTACCTTGCTCTGATACCAATTGAAAGGGCTAGTTATCGACTAGAGGGGGGGGTGAATAGGCGATTTTTATGAAAGTCTTCAAAACGTGGGAGTTTTGAAGACAAACAATAGAAATGACACTACTCGTATGCAGCGGAAGGTAGACTACACTAGACAAGCCATAGTCAAGTATTCAATGAAGTGAAAGCACGAAGACTAATAACAGCTAGGTAGTAAAGATCAGGATGGAAGATAGTATGAAGCCAATCAGAACAGGTAGTCACACAGTGAAGTCAAACAGATAATGCAAGCATGCAATGACTTCACGAAGACAAACTGTAAGTAGAGAAAAAGGGAGAGATAGAACCAGTAGCTTCAGGAGGACAGGGATTTGTTTGACCAGTTCCAGTTGCTGTGACAACTGTACATCTGGTTAGGGAGGCTGAGATTCAACTCAGAAGACCGCGTCTTCACCTTATTCCCCTTGAGCTAAGGACACCTAGTCCCCGCCCAATCACTTTGGTAAGTCTTCAAGGTAGACTCCCGAACCTTCACAGACTTCGTTCACCGGCAATCCACAATTACTCTTGGATGCTCAGAACACGACGCCTAACCGGCTGGAGGATTCACAGTCCTCAAGTGTAACAAATCTTCAGATCACGCGAACAGAAAGACTTCAGTGATGCCAAACACTCTTTGGGATCTGGGTGGTTTGGGCTTTGTCCTCGCAAGGATTCTCTCTCGAAAGCTTTAGTGGTGGGTTGCTCTCAAACGACAAAAGCCGTGTACTAACTCTAAGCAGCCACCAATTTATGGTGTAGGGGGTGGGCTATTTATAGCCACTGGGCAACCCGACCTGATTTGTCCGAAATGACCCTGGGTCACTAAGGAACTGACACGTGTCGCAACGGTCAGATTTCAAACACAGGCGACAACTTGACTTGGGCTACAAGTAAAGCTAACTCATCCGACTCTGGATAAGATTTGCTCTCATTGTCTTCGCTCGAAGACATAGGATTTGGTTGAGCATCACTTCAGTCACTCTGACTTTGTTCACTTGGACCCCACTTAACAGTGTGGTGGTTCCAATGACTCAACAAAGAAGAAAAGGAAACAACGAAATAGCAAAGTCTTCGCGCTCCATAGTCTTCACTCGATCTCTTCTCATGTCATAGTCTTCAACGTGAATAGCTTCACAGACCACCATTGTCTTCAATGTCTTCACACATTTTTAGGGGTCATCTCCGGTAGGTAAACTGAATCAATGAGGGACTACTACCTGTGTTATCCTGCAATTCTCACAAACACATTAGTCCCTTAACCAGGTTTGTCGTCAATACTCCAAAACCAACTAGGGGTGGCACTAGATGCACTTACAGCACGGACTAATAAAATTATATCCGTGGCTACTTCCGCTGAGTTTCGATCTGTGCAAAAATCCGACACGGTACTACCGCATGCAGACGGCGGTACTACTGCGTAGGGCGCAGATGTAAAAAATTACATCCGCCCCTACTTCCGCGTGTGTTACTTTGTTGGACTAGAGGTCACGGTACTACCGCGCTCGAGGAGTGGTACTATCGCATAGCACGGTACTACCGTGTCCCTGGCCGGTACTACCGTGGGCCACTGCGGTACTACTGCTCCCTTGAGCAGTACTACCGCATGCCACAACACATTAACACTTGGAGTCCTTTATTTTGCAAAGACATGGATAAATGGTCGATGCTCCAAAGAAGCAAAGGAAAGGCGGTGCAAAAGAACAGAAGTGTACGTGTTGATTCCACCCTAACTTTTCCGACGCAGACCCCCTCTTAATAGTACGACTTTCATACGACTCAAATCCACTGTCGGTGTCAAAACCGGCGGATCTCGGGTAGGGGGTCCCGAACTATGCGTCTAGGCGGATGGTAACAGGAGACAAGGGACATGATGTTTTACCCAGGTTCGGGCCCTCTTGATGGAGGTAAAACCCTACGTCCTGCTTGATTGATATTGATGATGTGGGTATTACAAGAGTAGATCTACCACGAGATCAAGGAGGCTAAACCCTAGAAGCTAGCCTATGGTATGATTGTTGTTATGTCCTACGGACTAAAACCATCCGGTTTATATAGACACCGGAGAGGGCTAGGGTTACACAGAGTCGGTTACAATGGTAGGAGATCTACATATCCGTATCGCCAAGCTTGCCTTCCACGCCAAGGAAAGTCCCATCCGGACACGGGACGAAGTCTTCAATCTTGTATCTTCATAGTCTTGGAGTCCGGCCGACGATGATAGTTTGGCTATCCGGACACCCCCTAATCCGGGACTCCCTCAGTAGCCCCCGAACCAGGCTTCAATGACGACGAGTCCGGCGCGTATATTGTCTTCGGCGTTGCAAGGCGGGTTCTCCTTCAAATTCCATGTGCCTGCCGAATAGTGTCCGTCTTCCTTATAAATGTTGCGCTCCTTGGCTTCCACGTCCAATAATGGCCCTCTTCCACGTGTCGTATGAATGCGAAAAGCTAGGGTATTTTTGCGTTTTACCCCCTAGCCGCGCGAATGGGCTGCCTATAAGATAGGCGAGGATCTAGATCCAACTCACACCATCCTCCTTCCACAAGTACTCATCGAAGTGCCTCTGACAAAAATCCATTCCATCATGGATAGTCGACGCGGCTCCTCCTCTCGTGCTCCCAGCCCTCGGCCAGGAGATTGGGGGAGATGTTCAGTTCCACACAGCGAGCTAGTGATGCTCCAAACCGAGGGATATCTTCCCCCAGCCTTCATGGTTCCGGTTCGAGCCGGACTGGCCACCTACAGGGGTGGAAAGCAGGCGGAAAGCGTCCCCAATCCCTCCAAAGGAGAGCGGGTATGCTTCGTCCCTTATCTAATAAGGGGACTCGGATTTCCCATACATCCGTTTCTCCGGGGGCTCCTGGAGTTCTATGGACTCCAGCTTCACCACCTTACACTTGCCTCCATTCTGCACATTGCAGGCTTTGTAGCTCTTTGCGAGCTGTTCTTGGGCATCGAGCCCCATTTTGCGATGTGGAAGAGATTGTTTTGCCTCGTACCCCGTTCTCACGAGGGGTCGATATATCAAGTGGGCGGAGCCGAAAAATGGCGCATCGCCGGGACCGGATATCTATCCGGAACCCCTAAGAAGGCGTCCGAAGACTGGCCTTCGGAATGGTTTTATATGGAGGACGCCCCTCTGCCGGATCCAGTTCGGATCGGCCTCCCGGAGTTCAGCAACGCTTCCTTGAAGAAACCCCTGAGTTGGCGCCCGCGGAGTCCTCAACGGGAAGATGATGGGAGCGTCCAATATCTGATGGGCCGGATAAGGTTACTGGCCCACTCCGGATTGACCATGATTGGAGTCATGGCCACGTGCATTATGCGAGGGGTGCAGCCGCTCCAATATAGGGGCCACCCCATGTGGGATTTCAATGGTGAGGATGACGCCACCCGTCATGGCCGCAAGGGGCCGGGATCGGCCGCCGATCTGGTGAAGATCCTGTCCGGCTTGTAGAAGGGGGGGGAGGAGGACTTCCTCCGCACGAGTCCATTGAATGGATTCTCCATGAATAACCCTCAGAGGTGGGTAAGCGGACATTTATCTGTCCCATCCGTATTCCCACAGTCAAGTGTCTTACTTTGTGATTCTGACGCAGGAGCTGCGCCGGGACGTGGAGGGCATACAAAGCCTGACTCCACAGCCCGAGGATCCGGGACGATCCCTTGATCCGGCCTCCGAAGAGGATCCGGACATAAAGGTGGAGCTGATTGATGGGGTGTTCCACCAACTTAGCATGGACAATGCTCTAGTCGCCATTACGGCTGACTACCCCAGTTTATCTCCGGCTTCCCAGGTGACTACGACCGGAGTCCTGACACCATCATTTGATCCATGCTCATTTCTGACCATCGTATACCAATGGTGCATCGCAGGAGGCGCCTTTAAGGCGGGAAGCCGAACCCGCGGCGGCTGGCCAACAAGGGTCAGTTTGGCCCAGCAGGCGGAAGAGGAGTGCGGCGCGAATCGAAACATCGCCACAACAGTACGACGCACCGCTGTTTTTAAGGGAAAGATCCCTAGGAGGTATATTAACGCTCATGATTTCCCAGGAGGAAGAGCGCTCGCCGGACAGTGTCCGGAGAGGTTGCCAATCAAGCCTCCGCTAGCCATGCTCCAACGCGTGGTCCGGAAGGGGAGGCGAACACAAGGCATGAGCCGGATGCTCCTCCAATGGAGGATGCCGACAGGCTGTCCGCCACCAGGTCTGAGGTGGAGAGCGCCATGAATCACAGGCGCCGCTGGACGGTTCTTCGTGACGCGTGTTTCTCTCCGGAGGCACTGAATGCCTTTAATGCGGGAGACGCGCACCTCCGTGCCGCTCGAGATGGTCTAACCAGAGCCACGGAGCAGTATGTGAAAGACATACAGGTGAGGAATTTTAATAGTTATATATGCCAGTAGCCCCCAAGACTTAAAATAGTTAGAATAACTGATTTAAGGATCATTTGTTTATGCAGGATCTTACGGAGAAGAATACCTATCTGTCCCAGGAGCTTCAAGAGTTCAAGGCCCAACCTGAGGCCGCACTAGCCGCCGCAGGGGGAGCCACAGAGACCCCCTCTGGTAATACATACTTCGAAAAGATAAGTAGTTTATGAAGTGCGGCGTGTGCGTAAGTCTGACAATTAAATTGCAGAGGGTGCCGGACTGGAACCGGACAAGCAACATCTGCTACGCCAGCTGAAGGCCGGCAAGAAGGTGCTTATGAGGGTGCATCAGGAGAGGAACAAACTCCAAGATGCCAACACCCAGCTGGGCGAAGAACTAAAAGATGTTTGGGTCCAGCTGTCTGACTCCGTAAAGGAGAATCGGCGGCTTCGCCGCGACATTTACGGTAAGTGCTTGAGCAAACTCTTTTGAAAAGAAGAGTTTGGCGAGGAAGTCGATTGACAGAAATGTGTCTGTAGGTGTGCTCACGGGTCGTCCGGCGGAGGAAATGCCTGCTTCCACAGGTGACCTTCTTCCCGAGCTGCTGCAACTGCACGAACGTATTCGGCAGGCGATGAGCGGCGTCATCCAGGCCTTATGGCCGTCCGTCTCCCTACCCGAGGGTCTTGGAGGGCTTGCTGACAAGCTTCAAGGAGTACGGCAGCGCTTCCGTCTGTGGAAGATATCGGCCTGCCGTCAAGGCGCCAAAGAGGCCTGGGACATGGTGAAGACGCGGTACATGAAGGCTGATCCAAACCACATGGCCGAGGTCGGGCCTGTGGGGCCCGATGGGAAGGAGATCCCTGTGAGCTTAATGTACGGCCAAGTAGAGTTGGCCGTGAAATATTCCCACCAGGACTGTAAACTAGACAGCCTGTTAGATGGGATTGAAGAGGAGTTCAATCAGTCAATTTGACGATGTAATTTTAAAATGACATGTAAAATGCCTTCTAGCCGGATTGTAGATCATTTGTCTTTGCAGACCTTTTCGCTTCAACCTCGGGACCCAACAGTCCGGAGTGTGTCCGAATACCCTAGCGGTTATAAAAACCGGGGCATGCATGGGGACCAGGCATAGGGGTCATTAGTGCTTTATCAGACAAGTGCCCAACTAGTTATGTTATATTACATGGTTAGTAAGAAACATCTTCCAGGGAGAATAGTTCCGTTAGGGGTTCCTTTCCTTGGGAGGCATGCCCTAAGGTGCATGTCCTTACTGCGAAAAGAGCAGAAAAAGCATCTGGGGGCAGATAAAGAAATAAGTAATAAATCATCTTTCAAGTCACCGAACGAATATTCCCTTAAGAACACTAGCTTTCGGCTTCACCCAGTCTGAGGTACACATCCTGCTGACCCGGCAGTAACAATCGCAGAGGTGCTCCCTTTACCTCCTAGCCGAACAATCGGGAACGTAGGGGTAAGCACAGGAGCCAGGCAACCCATCTTGGCCAAAACTTAAGTCATATCGATGCATATAATGGTGAATAAAAGGTACATGCAGAAGTATAACACATGTGTTGGGCCTGAAGCCCGTATAAATAAGCTTCTGTTAGAGAAGCCCCCAGGTATAATGAGTGCGAGTAGCACATCAAGTGTGTGCGAACAATGCGCAGATCAGCCCTCAAAGGCTTTTACTAAAAAGAAAAAAAGGGGTGAAGAAGGAGGGGAACAAGAGATAGTGAAAATATAAAAGGTGGACGGAGGAGGGGGACAAACTCTGAGTCCGGCGCTAGGCGTAGAATCTTCGGAGACGGGCTGCGTTCCATGGGTTCGGCTCGAGTCGGTTGTCAGATGCGTCACGCAGACGGTATGCTCCGCCGGTCAGGACTTGGTCGATGATGAAGGGACCTTCCCATTTGGGCTTAAGTTTGTCCTTTTTCTTGTCCGGCAGGCGTAGAACAAGTTCGCCAACATTGTAAGTTTTGGCCCGTACTTCTCTGCTTTGATATCTTTGAGCCTGCTGCTGATAGAATACGGAACGAGCTTTTGCCACGTCCCGCTCCTCCTCTAAGGCGTCCAAACTGTCCTGCCGATCCAACTCGGCTTCCCTTTCTTCGTACATGCGCACGCGAGGTGAGTCATGAATTATATCGCAGGGCAAAACTGCCTCTGCGCCATACACCATAAAAATGGTGTGAATCCGGTAGTGCGGTTCGGCATGGTCCGCAGCCCTCAGAGTACGGAGTCGAGCTCCTCTACCCAGTGCGTGTTAGATTCCGTGAGGGACCGCACTAATCTGGGTTTGATGTCGCTCATGATTAGACCATTTGCTCGTTCGACTTGACCGTTAGTTTGGGGGTGATAGACTGAAGCGTAGTCGAGCGTGATGCCCATGTTTTTGCACTAGAGTTTAACCTCGTCGGCCGTGCAATTCGTGTCGTTATCAGTGATGATGCTGTGGGGGACACCATAATGGTGTACTACCCCGGATATGAAGTCTATCACGGGTCCGGATTCGGCCGTTTTAATTGGCTTGGCCTTTATCCATTTGGTGATTTTGTCCACCATGACCAATAGGTATTTTTGCTTGTGGGTTCCCCCTTTAAGGGGTCCAACCATATCAAGCCCCCAGACCGCGAACGGCCAGGTGATGGGTATAGTTTTGAGGGCGGTGGGTGGCATGTGGCTTTGATTAGCAAAGAGTTGGCAACCGACGCATCGTTGGACTAAGTCCTGAGCATCTGCCCGGGCAGTCGGCCAATAAAATCCTGTACGGAAGGCCTTGTGTACAAGGGCCCGGGCTGCGGCGTGGTGCCCGCCGAGTCCGGCGTGAATTTCAGCCAGGAGATTTCGCCCTTCCTCTTCGGAGATGCACCTTTGAAGGACTCCGGTTGTGCTTTTCTTATAAAGTTCTCCCTCATGGACCTTGTAGGCTTTAGATCGCCGAACTATGCAGCGGGCCTCATTTTGGTCTTCGGGGAGTTCCTGCCTAGTTAAGTAGGCTAGGAATGGTTCCGTCCACGGGGCGATTACTGCCATTATTTCATGGGCTGAGGGTGTTATTTCATTGGCTGAGCCACCGACTGTGTCAGAATGTTCCGTGTTGGGTGGCGCGATTGGTTCCGGGTTGCTATTTCGGGACTCCTCTTCCCATAGTACGGATGGCTTAAAGAGCCGCTCCAGGAAGATGTTTGGAGGGACGGCGTCGCGTTTTGCGCCGATGCGTGCCAACACGTCGGCTGCCTGGTTATTATCCCGGGCTACATGGTGGAATTCGAGTCCTTCGAACCGAGCTGATATTTTAAGACGGCGTTACGATAGGCTGCCATTTTTGGATCCTTGGCGTCAAAGTCTCCATTTACTTGGGATATTGCGAGGTTTGAATCCCCGCGCACCTCTAGGCATTGAATACCCATGGAGATTGCCATCCGGAGACCATGTAGAAGGGCCTCGTATTCAGCTGCATTGTTGGAGTCCGTGTACATTATCTGAAGTATGTATTGGACTGTGTCTCCGGTTGGGGACGTCAGTACGACGCCAGCCCCCAAGCCGGCCAACATTTTGGAGCCGTCGAAATGCATGATCCAATTGGAGTATGCGCCGTACTCTTTAGGGAGTTCGGCTTCGGTCCATTCGGCGATGAAGTCAGCCAAAACTTGCGACTTAATAGCTGGCCTTGGTTTGTAGGTTATGTCAAATGGTAAGAGCTCAATGGCCCATTTTGCAATCCTGCCCGTCGCGTCGCGGTTGTTTATAATGTCGTTGAGGGGTACTTCGGAGGCCACTGTTATCGAGCACTCTTGAAAGTAGTGTCGCAGCTTCCGGGATGCCATGAACACCGCGTACGCTATCTTTTGATAATGTGGATACCGGGACTTGCATGGGGTTAAGACAGTGGATACGTAGTACACTGGTCTTTGAAGAGGGAATTTGTGTCCTTCTGTTTCTCGTTCGACGACGAGCGCTGCGCTGACAACTTGATGTGTTGCCGCGATATATAATAACATTGGTTCGCCTAGGTTGGGCGCGGCCAGGACCGGGTTTGTTGCTAATATGGCCTTTATTTCTTCGAGTCCGGCCGTGGCAGCATCCGTCCACTCGAAGTGTTCAGTGTGCCGGAGGAGGCGGTAGAGAGGCAATGCCTTTTCTCCCAAACGGGAGATGAAGCGGCTTAGAGCCGCCACGCATCCAGTCAGTTTTTGTATTTGTTTGAGGTCTTTTGGGATATCCAGTTGTGACAGAGCTCGGATCTTGGCTGGGTTTGCTTCAATTCCTCTACCGGATACAATGAAGCCCAAGAGCTTTCCGGCTGGTACGCCGAAAACGCATTTTTCCGGGTTGAGCTTAATGTCATATGCTCGGAGGTTGTCGAATGTGAGCCTCAAATCGTCTACTAGAGTTTTGACGTGTTTGGTCTTAACGACCACATCGTCTACGTATGCCTCCACTGTTTTGCCGATCTGGGTAGCCAGACATGTCTGAATCATGCGTCGATATGTTGCGCCGGCGTTTTTAAGTCCGAAGGGCATTGTGTTGAAGCAGAATGGTCCGTATGGAGTAATGAATGCCGTTGCGGCCTGGTCTGTTTCCGCCATCTTGATTTGATGGTATCCAGAGTATGCGTCGAGGAAACACAATGAATCGTGCCCCGCGGTAGCATCGATGATTTGGTCGATGCGGGGGAGAGGGAAAGGATCCTTTGGACAGGCCTTATTAAGGTCTTTAAAATCCACACAAAGGCGCCAGGATTTGTCCTTTTTTGGTACCATTACCAGGTTCGCTAGCCAGTCCGGATGTTTTATATCTCTGATGAATCCGGCTTCTAATAGTTTGGCTAGCTCCTCTCCCATTGCCTGTCTTTTGGGTTCGGAAAATCGTCGAAGAGCCTGTTTGACTCGCTTGAATCCTTTTAGGATATTTAGGCTGTGCTCTGCCAGCCTGCGTGGGATTCCTGGCATATTTGAAGGGTGCCAGGCAAAAATGTCCCAATTTTCCCGAAGGAATTCTCGTAGTGCGGCTTCTACATCAGGGTTTAATTGTGCCCAATGGAGGCCGTCTTTGTGGGGTCCGTTGGATGGACCTGAAATTTGACTATTTCGTCTGCTGGTTTAAAAGAGGTGGACTTAGATCTCTTATCGAGTATTACATCGTCCTTATTCACCGTGGAGCGTAGTGTAGTGAGTTCTTCTGTCGCTAGGGCTTCGGATAGTGCCTCTAGGGCTAGTGCGGCTGTCTTATTTTCAGCGCGGAGTGCTATGTCCGGATCACTGACTAGAGTGATGATTCCATTGGGCCCGGGCATTTTGAGCTTCATGTACCCGTAATTGGGTACGGCTTGGAAAATTGTGAATGCCTCTCACCCTAATAGAGCGTGATATCCGCTGCTGAACGGGGCCACTTGGAACGTGACTTCTTCGGACCTGTAGTTGTCCGGCGAGCTGAACACCACATCTAGTGTGATTTTTCCTGTGCAGCGTATTTCCCGACTAGGGATTATTCCTCTAAAGGTTGTGCTGCTTCGCTCAATGCGGCTCCAGTCTATTTCCCTTTTTGGAGGGTTTCCTCGTAGATGAGGTTTAATCCGCTGCCGCCATCCATGAGTACCTTGGTAAGACGAAAGCCGTCCACTATTGGACTGAGGACCAATGCGGCTGGTGCTCGGGCTGTTCGGAATTTAGGTTCGTCGCTGGCATTGAAGGTGATAGCCGTGTCGCTCCATGGATTTGTTGTTGCTACTTGGTAGACTTCGGCGAGGCTGCGGATTGTTCGTTTCCGCATATTATTTGATGCGAAAGTCTCGAAGACTGTTAATACCGTACTGGTACTGTTGGGCTGGTTCTCCGGGGCTAGAAGCCCTTCACCACTTTTGGCCACCTGCCGTAGTATCCAACATGCTCGGAGGCTATGTGTTGGAGTGGCGCCTTCTGCATTATGGATTTTGCAGGGTCCGCTGAGCCATCCCTCCAGTACGGTTTCGTACCCTTTAGGTTTTTTTTGCTTTTTGGTTTTTGACCCAGGTGCTTGAGCATGGTGCACCCTTTTATTCCGGACTAAGGTTGTGTTCAGGACCGGATTGTCCCAAAATCTAGTTTCCGTTTTCCAGGCACTCTCCATCGCACAGTATTTTCGTACTATGGTCGCCAGGTCGGCGAAGCGCGTGACCTCGCGATGACTTATGGCGTTCATGATTCCCTTGTCCGTGCAATTGCTGTAGAAAATAGAGATTGCGCTTTCCTCATGGCAGTCCTTTATCCTGTCCATAACCAGGAGGAATCTGGCCCAGTAATGATGTACTATTTCATCGGGCTCTTGCCGTATTTGAGATAGATCGCTTGTGTTTGGGTGGGTGGGTGGAACTAAATTCGGAACCCCGCCCAATCTGAGGCTCAAAGGCCGAGGAGTTTCCGGATTTGAAAGCTTGGATTGCTGGAGGTCGTCCAACGAATCTAGTCCGCTGTCTGACTTTAGGTTCAGTACTCGATTGACGTCCGTCCCTCCGCGGGAATCCGGCATGGAGGGATCGGGAATCCGGACATAACTGGGTTTTAACATAGAAGAAGAGTCGCCGCATTGTTCTTCTACCACAGCAACATGGTGGGTAGCCTGGGGAGAGTTAATTTCTCTCAGATTGGTTTTAAGCCCAATCTGATCGTAGTCTGTAGCGACTCCCATGGCGGCGATGCGATCCAAGAGCTCGTTTACGAAAGAGAGCTCCATCGGATCCAGCTGCTCGGCGAATTCCGAGTTGATGCGAAGATCGCTTTTGATGACCCGAGAGGTCATTGTCAAAGCGGTGGCCGAACAGGCGGTCATAAGAAAACCACCTAGCCGGATAGCTTGACCGGCGGCCAAAGCTCCTTTGGCAATGGTACCGTCTTTAAAGACGGGAAGAGGCATCCTTCCTGATTGCGACGGCACAGAGGAACTCTCAATGAAAGCACCAATGTCGGTGTCAAAACCGGCGGATCTCGGATAGGGGGTCCCGAACTGTGCGTCTAGGCGGATGGTAACAGGAGACAAGGGACACGATGTTTTACCCAGGTTCGGGCCCTCTTGATGGAGGTAAAACCCTACGTCCTGCTTGATTGATATTGATGATGTGGGTATTACAAGAGTAGATCTACCATGAGATCAAGGAGGCTAAACCCTAGAAGCTAGCCTATGGTATGATTGTTGTTATGTCCTACGGACTAAAACCATCCGGTTTATATAGACACCGGAGAGGGCTAGGGTTACACAGAGTCGGTTACAATGGTAGGAGATCTACATATCCGTATCGCCAAGCTTGCCTTCCACGCCAAGGAAAGTCCCATCCGGACACGGGACGAAGTCTTCAATCTTGTATCTTCATAGTCTTGGAGTCCGGCCGACGATGATAGTTCGGCTATCCGGACACCCCCTAATCCGGGACTCCCTCATCCACCGAAAAAAAACGTAGAGAAACGTCGTCTTCACTTAGGCTCCGAGGAGCAACGAATCTTCTTGTGCCTAGACATGAGATATCTGAAATGCTCAAAGGACACGATTAGTCCGCAAATGCATTGTCATCAATCACCAAAACCACGTAGGGAGAAATATGCCCTTACAGACTGCCGCCGCAGATCCAATCGAGCCGCCACCCGGGAAGTCTAGATCCAGGCAGGCCCGACCCTGAAGACCGGGCAACGACCACCGTGCAAGCAGGCACTCCTCCGCGCACCCATTCCACCAACACCGTGCGACCGCATCGCCGCTGTCAATGGCGCCACCGTGAGCCACTCCTGAGAATGCGCCCAGGCGTCCACCGTAGGTCCCCCATGCTCCTTCGGTGGCGTGGGCCGCCGCCACCGCGGCGAAGCCGGCGGCAGCAACGGAGAGGAGGAAACCGAGAGGGTGTGGCTGGTGGCTGCGGGCAAGGTCACCCCCGAGTCACCCACGAGGAGCGACCCGAGGGTCCGGGCTCAACTCCATGACATATGAAAAATAGTGCAAAACAGAGAGAAACAAATACTCCTTCCGGTCCTTCTTACTCCGCATATAAGATTTGTCTGACGCCAAACTTCGCAAAGTTTGATCAACTTTATAGAACAAATATCAACATTTACAATGTGAAATCAACATCATTGGATGTGTCATGAATTTAATATTTACATTACATAATTTTACTATTATAGATGTTGGTATTTATGATCAAACTTTACATAGTTTCACACAATTTTTATGTACGGAGCAGAGAGGGAGTATATAGAAAACATAAAGATGTTGGCACGGTCGGCGTGGAACCCCCGTTATCCATAACGACACACCGAGCAGGAAGAGTAGGCATGCATCCACCGGTTGGCCGCCTACACCATCATCAGAAGTTTGACTTATATGCACCAAAACCAGTCGACCCGATCGTTGGCCATCAAGCCCCCAGCCACCTCGGTGGATAAGGCGATCAAGTGGGCCACGTGGGCCGAACACAGATCTGGATCAAATGATCGTGCCGTTTAGCAGTACTATACTTCTTTTTCACCACACACTATAAAAATTGCTCGTCCCTTTCCGAAAATCGGGAGCCAGCGGTGCCTGCTAGTGCTCGGCGCGTGCTTGCTGCTGACGGCTTCCACCGTCGAGCCGGCGGCGCCCATTTGGCAGCGGTGGATTTGACGAGCGAGCGAGGCGGGAGTGGTTAGCCCGGCCCCGCTGACCCAATTAGTACGCTGGGGTTAGCTGAACCGCAAACCCAACTAGTAGTCGCATCAGTAGTGCTTCGCGGAGCCGCGTCAGCCCGCCCATTTGCGGAAGCAAAAGCACAGATGAACGGGCCAGACTCGACGACTCGTTGTCTCGTAGTAGGTGTCAGGAGGAGGGCTGGTGATCGGTGAGCGGTGATTGCGCCGATGGCGAAGCGCATCGCATCGGCGCGTCGCATCGTCGCTGTGACGCAATGGAATAATGCAGGTTTCTTTCCTTCCCTTTCTTTTTCTGGAGAGCACGTAACGCAAAGTAGCAGTACGTGTGTAGCGTACGTGCGACCCAGGAGAGAGCAAAACCTGAAGGAAAGCACACGCACGCACGCACGCACGCACGCCACACGGGCGAGCCTTGCTCGGTTTCGAACTCGCTTAAATCTCGCGCTGTTTTTCAGGGCAGGAAGTTGGTTAAGTTACGTTATTACCCCCCCTCCAACAGAAACGGAAGCCGTCAAAGTGAATTGATTTTTTAAAAAAGGCCTGCAACGGTAGAGAAAACATAAAAAAGCAACGATAAATAAAAAAAACCCGAAACGGCTCCGCGTCTCCGCCCCCAAAGCCCGCGGTGCGCGGCTACCGAACCGAACCGAACCGCCCGATGGCACTTGAGCCGTAAATACCACCCTCTTTCCACCCCTACCCCACCCCACGCCACACACGGTCGCTCGCCGGCACGGCGTGAAAAGGCCGTGGCCGTGGGGGGCCAGAAATTCCGAGGCACGGAAAGGGGGACGAGACCAGACAACAGCGAGGAGAGAAGACAGAGTTCGATAGTTAACCCGTCCGCCCGCTTGGTTCGTTGGATCGACTGATTGATTCCCGTTATTAATCCGGTCTCTGTCTCTGTTGCCGTTCCCCTCCCCTCCCCCTCTCGTCTCGACAGTACTGCTGCCGCAACAACAACAACTAAGTAGTAGCCTTCACGACTAAATCCACCACTCACACCTCCCCCCACCCCCACCCCCACCCGCGTCGTCTCCTCCTTCCTTCGCCCTCGCCCTCTTCGGACGGAGCCCCGGGGTAGGGTAGGGCCTCCACCAAACCCTAATCATTCGGGGGCGGTGGCTCGCCCGCCCGCCCGCCCGCCCGCCGGCAGGCCTCGATCTGATTGATTGCTCCCGGTGGTTGCGCCCCCGCCCGCGCGGAGGCGCCGGTGGCCAGGACCCGTCGTCCCGTCGGAGGCTGCGCGCGGCGTGAGGCGGGAGGAGGAGGCCGTATAGGAGGAGTTGATTCCCCGCGGACCAGGGATGAGGTGGAGGCTGGCGGAGACGGGGAGGCGGCGGCGGTGAATGGGAGCGGCGGGACGCTGCGGGGGCCAGCTTACTATACTACATGGATGCGAGCGGCCGCCGCGGGAGGGTGCTTTGGCTCGTCAGGCTCCAGGTGAGCTGCTGCCTCGATCCGGCTGGGGCGCCCGGGGTCACTACCCGGGTTTCGTGGATTTGGGGCGAAATGGTCGGGAGACCCGGTTTGCCTTGGATGGATTTCGTACGAATTGGTTCGCATTCTGGGTTTCTCGTGGCGATTTGGTAGATTTGGCCTGCCTTCTCCGGTGTAGGGTTTTACTGTTCCGCCGCGGACTTTCTTGGGCAAGGAAGGGAATGTTTCTCCCGGAGCTACTATTTTTGGGCATCTGGGTCGCAGTTAAACTAGTGAAAGCAGATGAATCAAAACTTGCCGTTTTTGGATGGATTCCTTGCTGTTTGCCCATTCAATTTGCTGATACACTTCTTACCGGCTGTGGTCCAGTACCATTACAAGGAACTGCTGCATTTTTATTGATACCCATAATCAATTCTTTCATTTTTTTGCTCCTGCTGCAGATTGTGTTGATTCTAGTCTGGTCTGGAGGAGCTAGTGCAAATTCCGACGACGGCAAAGCATCGTTGTCGCTGGAAGGCGCGGATGCTGGAGACAAGGATGTTTACCTTAGCCATTCTTGCATCCATGACGAAATACTGCATCAGCGGCGACGAGCTGGTCGAAAGGAGTATTCTGTCATGCCACAAGTCTACCATATGCCCCGAGAGAAAGTGGAGCGCGTAAGAGGCAGGCAATTGTTGGGGGTGTCATCTTGGCGTGCTCCACGGAGTAATGTCAAGAAGCCAATACGGATATACCTCAACTATGATGCTGTTGGACACTCACCCGACCGGGATTGTAAAAATGTTGGTGACATTGTCAAGGTAGGTTTGACATAAGCTTATGCCGCGTCAGGAGCTGCTTTAATATCCTGGCTGTAATGCTGAGTTCGCTGTTTGGTCTTGCTAGCTCGGTGAACCTCCTGTACCATCGGCACCAGGAACACCTATCTGTTCTCCTCATGGAGACCCACCATTGGTGGGAGATTGCTGGTACAATTGCACCTTCGAGGATATAGCTGGGGAGGACAAGAAGCAACGACTTCGGAAGGTGCAGTTCTTGTGCTTTTGGTGGTTCTGTCTGTCATTTCGGTCTGAAATGCGGCATAGCTTAAAAATGACAGGATACGCTATTGTCATGTTATTCTGTGTGCTAAATGCTGAGTTGGATTACTGGCAGGCACTGGGACAAACAGTAGAGTGGTTCAGAAAAGCTTTAGCTGTCGAACCTGTCAAGGGGAACCTGCGGCTCAGTGGGTACTCTGCTTGTGGCCAGGATGGAGGCGTACAGCTTCCCCATGCGTACATTGAAGGTAATTTGCCGTTATAATTAGGCCATCTTGTAGCCTTTTTGATCTGGTTCTCCATTGATTTTTTTCCTGAATTGCAGATGGTGTTGCTAATGCTGATTTAGTACTCTTAGTAACAACTAGACCAACAACAGGCAATACCCTTGCATGGGCTGTAGCCTGTGAACGAGACCAATGGGGTCGTGCAATTGCAGGTTTGTAAGCCCACTCACATTCGCATACAAATATTAACAGGCAGGAGAGGTTGTAATGCTATTCTGAACTAACATATGCATGTTTTGTATTTAGGACATGTTAATGTGGCCCCTCGCCATTTGACGGCTGAAGCAGAAACATTACTTTCTGCTACTTTGATACATGAGGTCATGCATGTTCTAGGCTTTGATCCTCATGCCTTCACACATTTTCGTGACGAAAGGAAAAGAAGGCGTGATCAGGTAATTGGCGATGTCTTTCCTCTTATTGGTGTAGTATATTTCCATCTGCTGTTGTAGATCCCAGTGTTAAGTGCTGATGTTTGCCTTATTGTATTTGGGTTAGATGTAACATTCAAAACTGCTTTTACCTTTTATCTTTAAAGGGTTTATGACCGAAGTGCTCAACAATCCAGTGGGCACTACAGTTGTTCGGCAGCCTTACATGTTAGTTACCAACTTACCATATCAGCCTAGTATTACGACTTAGGTTTGGGTTTAAGCTGAGAAGTCACGAATTATCTCCAAGTTTACAAGTACTAATAAGTCAGGAGGTATTCGCACAACTTTTGGGGCTTATCTATTAAGAAATGAGCCTGTTGGAATGTTTCGCATATGTGCTGTAAACCCAGCTTATGAGATTATTATTATTAATCGCAATCCATTATAAGAAAAGCCAGAAAGGCCTGTACGAATATTGAGAAACAACCAATTGGCAAACCTCAGCACTTGTGGTTAAATAGTCCACTATGCAATGGAATATTTTTTGATGCTTTCAAATCTCTCATAGCAGCCATTTGATATCTGTGCTAAAGCCTTTTTATGTGTAATGAGCATTAACTGGCTGGCATGATAGCTGATGCGTGCACGCCTTGCTAAGGAGTATATGCAGCCATGCAGGTGGCTTGATATTCAGTACATATGATTCATATAGAATGATAGACCATAATTTTCTTCCATGCCTTGGTGCAATAGGCAGCGCATCACTTCTCATTCAACTAGTTGTTGGAAACAAACCTACACAAGAATGTCCCATAAGTGAGGACCATGATTGGGAGAACTGTGTATGTTCCATACAACAAAAACAAAGCCTTCAGCCCCAAACAATTTGGGGTAGGCTAGAGCTGAAACCCATAAGATCTCGCAACGAACTCGTGGTTCTGGCACATGGATAGCAAATTTGAACCACATGGATAGCAAATTTCCACGCATCCCTGTCCATGGCTAGTTCTTTGGTGATACTCTAGTCCTTCAGATCTCTATTTACGGACTCCTCCCATGTCAAGTTCGGTCTACCTTGACCTCTCTCGACATTATCAGCACGCTCTAGCCGTCTGCTGTGCACCAGAGCTTATGGAGGCCTCTGAATATGCCCAAACCATCTCAGACGGTGTTGGACAAGCTTCTCTTCGATTGGTGCTATCCCAACTCTATCTCGTATATCTTCATTCTGGACCTGGTCGTTGTGTGGCCACACATCCATCTCAACATGCGCATCTCCGCCACACCTAACTGTTGAACATGTCGCCTTTTAGTCGGCCAATACTCAGCGCCATACAACATTGCTGGTCGAATCGCCGTCCTGCCTTTTAGCTTTTGTGGCACTCTCTTGTCACAGAGAAAGCCAGTAGCTTGGTGGCAATCATCCATCTGGTCGATGGTTCACATCTTCACCGATATCCCCATCCTTCTGCAGCATCGACCCAAAATATCGAAAGGTGTCCTTCTGAGGCACCACTTCCCCATCAAGGCTAACCTCCTCCTCGTGCCTAGTAGTACTGAAACCGCACCTCATGTACTCGGTTTTAGTTCTACTAAGTCTTAAACCTTTTGATTCCGAGGTTTGTCTCCATAGCTCTAACTTCCTATCAACCCTCGTTCGACTATCATCGACTAGCACCACATCATCCGTGAGCATACACCATGGGGTATCTCCTTGTATATCCCTTGTGATCTCATCCATCACCAAAGCAAAAAGATAAGGGCTCAAAGCTAACCCCTGGCGCAATCCTGTTTTAATCAGGAAGTCATCAGTGTCGCCATCACTTGTTTGAACACTTGTCACAACATTATCGTACATGTCCTTGATGAGGGTAATGTACTTTGCTGGGACTTCGTGTTTTTCCAAGGCCCACCACATGACATTCCACAGTATCTTATCGTACGCCTTCAACAAGTCAATGAACACCATATGGAGGTCCTTTTGCTCCCTGTATCTCTCCATAAGTTGTCGTACCAAGAAAATGGCTTCCATAGTCGACCTCCCATGCATGAAACCAAACTGATTTTTGGTCATGCTTGTCATTCTTCTTAAGCGGTGTTCAATGACTCCCATAGCTTTATTGTATGACTCATCAGCTTAATCCCACGGTAATTAGTACAACTCTGAACATCCCCCTTGTTCTTAAAGATTGGTACTAATATAGTTGCCATACTATTGTTATGTCTCCGAGGCCTCTCCACACCTCAATGGGGATACAATCAAGGTCCATTGCCTTGCCTCCTTTCATCCTTCTTAAAGCCTCCTTGACCTCAAACTCCTGGATTCGGCGCACAAAACGCCTGCTGGTATCATCAAAGGAGTCGTCCAGTTCAATGCTAGAGCTCTCATTCTCCCCATTGAACAACTTGTCGAAGTACTCCCGCCATCTATATGCTTAATCTCATCATCCTTCATCAGGAGCTGGTTTGCTCTGTCCTTGATGCATTTGATTTGGTTGACATCCCGCGTCTTCCTCTCTCGGATCTTGGCCATCTTATAGATGTCCCTTTCGCCTTCCTTCATGTCTAACCGTTGGTAGAGGTCCTCATACGCACGGCCCCTTGCTTCACCATAGCTCGCTTTGCGGCCTTCTTTGGCACCTTGTACTTCTCTATGTTGTCTACACTCCTATCCAGGTAAAGGCGTCTGAAACAATCCTTCTTCTCCTTAAGAGCCTTCTGGACATCATCGTTCCACCACCAGGTATCTCTAGCTTCGCTTCTACTTTACTTGGATACTCCAAACTCTTCTGATGCCGCCTTACGAATGCAAGTCGCCATCTTCATCCACATATTGTTTGCATCACCTCCTTCCTCCCAAGGGCCCTTCTTAATGACCCTCTTTTTGAATGCCTAAGCTACCCCCTTGAGCTTCCACCACTTCGTTCTAGCGACTTTGGCACGCTTATCCCACATGCTTATCCCGCTGGACATGAATCCCAAAGCGGAAGTCAGCCAACCACCACAAGCTTATGCCGAGGGATAACACCCTCCAGGTATCACCTTACAATCTAGGCAAGCATGCCTGTCTTCTCTTCTTGAGAGGGTGAAATCTATCTGGCTAGTGTTGACCACTACTAAAAGTCACTAGATGTGATTCTCTCTTTTTAAAGAGGGTGTTAGCTATGATCATGTCGTAGGCTAGAGCAAAGCTTAAGACATCTTCTTCTTGATTCTTGATGCCATAGCCGAAGCCCCCATGCACCCCTTCAAAACCTGTGTTAGATGTACCCACGTGCTCTGTTTTTAAGGCGTCCCGCCTTGGACGCTTAGGCGACGCTTAGGCGATAAGGCGCCCCGCCAGCGCCTTACAAATATGCCCGCCTTAGGCGCTTAGGCGTCCGCCTTAGGCGCTTAGGCGTCGCCTAGGCGATAAGGCGCCCCCCCAGCGCCTTAGATCGCCTTACCGCCTTAAAAACATAGCCCACGTGGCCATTGAGGTCTCCTCCTATGAAGAGCTTCTTGCCAATAGGTACACTCCTAACCATGTCTTGCATGCCTTCCCAGAACTCCCTCTTGGTGTTCTCATTGGGGCCTATTTGCGGGGCATACGCACTGATAACATTGAGAACCAAGTCCCCAACTACCACCTTGACCAGGATAATCCAGTCCCCACGCCTCTTGACGTCTACCACTCCATACTTGAGGATCTTGTTGATCAAGATCCATTTCTGTTTGCAGTCATCCCCGTGTACCATAGCTTGAAGCCAGTAGCCTCCACCTCCTTCACCTTTTGTCCCCTCCATTTGGTTTCTTGGACACAAAGGATATCAACACCTCTCTTCACCGTTGTATCAACTAGCTCCTGAAGCTTACCTGTTAGGGACCCTACGTTCCAGCTACCTAAGCAGATCCTCCTAGGCTTGGCTAGCTTCCTTACCCTTCGTACTCGTAGAGTCAAATGCGAAGACCGATGTAGTGCGCCACTAAGGATGCGACGACCCGATCCTTGCTCACTTGCCGTATCTAGATCAAGATACGGCAGGCCACCAGGGGGTGACGGCCCGGCCCCCATTTGACACCACACCCGGGTTCCGATATGGTGCGTCGCTGAGAGGGTTACGCCCCAACGATTTTCTTTCGGGTTTCATCTCCATAAGAGTGGCTGAGTTTTGACGTTGGCTCACCAAGCCTATTACAACCCTCCTTTACCTCGGCTACCTGCTATGTTGCGACAACATAGGCGGAGTTAACCGTGTATGTTCTATGCAAGTGAATTTCTGGATTCTTAAAGAGACAATCTCAACTCTTAACTCTATTCTCTTGCTTCCTTACTTATAAAGGTTGGAGTTGGTGGTGAGTTCACATGTGGGACAATCTTCACCAATAAAAATATGCACCCTTACCCACATGTGGGACTAGCAACCTTCCAAGAGACATAAATAAACAAATGTACTTTTACCCACATGTGGGACCTAAAACTAATAAACAAGTACACTACTACTTTCATGTGAGACCAACACTTGCAGAATGCACAAATAACAAATGCAAAAATGTGACTCCAACTCAAAATTATGCTCTTGTTTTCAGTTTCTCTTTCTAACCAAGCTCTTCCAATTCTATATCAGAGAACGAGTGAACAAATTGTAATTCCAAAGCGACGGTAGACCTTGCCCTTCTACCCAATAGACGACCTTGTGCAGTCAACTTACTAATGCCTATTCTCATATGTTTCAACATTAAAAATATTATGTCTTGCAAAGAACCTACTCCTATTGCTTAAGATTCTCCAACCCCTGCAGCATGATCTTTCGATATATTTTCACTATTTTAAATCAGGAATCACGTGCAAAGGCCGCAGGACACCAACGTATTTTGACGACTTCCTAAGCCAGTGACCGAACTCATCATATTTTATAGTTTCGTAGTAGCAACACACGGGCATTGTGCTAGTAATAACTCTTATAAACATCTGAGTTGGTGGTGTTCACCTTCAAAGATTACCTCTTAAGTTGGCAAGAAATTTGTTACCGCAGTTATCGTATATTCTATGTAGTGGACAGATGTATCACGACCTTTGATTAGCTGGTCCAGTTGAGGTACATTTTGAGATATTTCTTTATTTGCACAAAGCTGGGGACTACGATGACACATGCGTTTAAACAACTCAAGCAATAAAAAGAACTTACATAACAATGCATGAGCATTTAACTTCAGTAGCAACACACAAGTATTTAGCTAGTTAGATTGAACTATCTTATCAGCCTGTGGGCCCATGATCCACACCCCACAGGATGATCAAGGGTGTGCACAACTGGACTTTGACATGTCCTGTCCAGCAGGCCCTTGTTTGCACTAACCCTTCGCCCTCTCCCTCTCCCCTCTTTTTCTTGGCTGATTGCATTTTGGCTTCAAAGGAAATGAATTATCCTCCAAAAGAAATTCAGTTTCTGCTGTCGTTCTCTTCACGGAATACCTTCTGGTGATTTGTTGCTAAGAGAATGCAAAACTCACTTGGATTTCGGCCAACCAACAGCCTGATTTCCGCATGTGTAGCTCATGATGGATTTGCGCCTTGTGACCGGAGTAAACCGGGACCATGTTCTTGTAATCTTTGAGCCCTTCAGCACTAGGTTCTTTTTTTTGAATGTTTTGAAGATTCCTCACCACGCCTGCCACGTGGTCTTCAGCACTAGGTTCTGAGTCCATTGGTTTGGCACAAGGACAGGCCATTGTTTGGTGCTCATCTTTTCGGTCTTCCACTCTTGTGCACTGATGTTCAGAGATTCACAAAATATCTCTTTCCTGTTAGGTAAAGGATTTAGTCGAGGCATTATGTTGGAAATTATTGCGCCTTCTGCTAAAAAAATCCTCCTGTGCATTCATATCGTTCGGTTGTTTGTGGGAAAAAAAGGTTTTCTGCAAAGGAGCATACTTGGGGTACCTCTTAGAGCCTGAGGGAGAAGAGCTTTAGAAAGAATACACATCACCACATATATTCAGTTTCTCCAGTGCAAAACTTCTCTGTTTACTTCCATTGATTAGTAGTATAGCCTGAAAAACTATGTGGAAGTACTTTTGCCATATCTCTTTTTGATGATAGTTTATGCCCCTTGCCTAGTTCGCATTGCACACTGATGTTGATCTCTCTCTTTTCAGGTTACTGTTCAGGCTTTGGACGAAAAGCTTGGAAGAATGGTTACCCGTGTTGTCCTTCCTCGAGTTGTAATGCACTCTAGGCATCATTATGGAGTAAGTAGTAACTGAAGATTTGTGAGCTATGTTGAATCTTTTGGATTGTTCATGTGATTGCCACTGTCAATCGCTTCTCCATTTTTATATGTTACTTACATAAAGAAAGCTGCTTCGTACTAATTGATACATTTCTTCATCGTGTTAGGCATTTTCCCAGAACTTCAGTGGGCTGGAATTGGAAGATGGCGGAGGCAGGGGTACCTCAGGTACTGCCAAAAAACTAAATCTCCATAGTTTGATGTTTGTATTTACTGACATTTACGTATTATATGAGTTGAGAATACCCCCAGTTGTGTAGATTTCCTCTCTTCACTAACATTTGACACTCTTAACAGGTTCACATTGGGAGAAAAGACTCTTAATGAATGAGATCATGACTGGGTCGGTGGATACAAGATCAGTAGTTTCAAAGATGACCTTAGCATTATTGGAGGACAGTGGATGGTATCAAGCTAATTATAGCATGGCTGAGCATTTAGACTGGGGTCGAAATCAGGGAACAGAGTTTGCGATCTCCCCCTGCAATTCATGGAAAGGGGCATACCGCTGCAACACAACTCAACTATCAGGATGCACATACAATAGGGAGGCAGAAGGTTACTGTCCTATAGTTAGCTATAGTGGGGACTTGCCCAAGTGGGCTCAATATTTCCCTCAAGCCAATAAAGGTGAGATAAATGGTCCTTTTTGTTGACATTATACGGGCTGTTCAAATGACATAGGGAACTCTTAATATGGATTTAATTTTTCTGTTTAATCACTGTTAGTTCTTACACCTCCTCTTAGTTGAGGGGAGGCACACTATTTTTTCTGTACTAAATGCATAACTTTGGTTGGGTGCAATTAGTATATAGCTGTTGGCATGTTAGGACTTGGGAGTACCCCATCAATCCACTCTATCCTCTCTGAAAAGTGTGCAAAGCTTTGCCTTCTGCTGCTGTTTCGCAATAATCTCCCACTGCAGAGTAAGTTGAATCTCCTAATCCAAGAGGTGATCCTGATAAGCTATTGAGGGGATCAGTTTTAGAACTATCTCTGAGGTTAAAAAATCAATTATTCTTTCTGGAAGTCTCTTTTTTCATGTTCTATTCAATCTTAGGGTCTGTTATGCATTTTGGTTTCAGAAAGCACTTCATTTTCTTTGGCTGCTGTCGTGCTGTAACAGAGACATATTACTTGCACACCAGAAAATGAGTACAGATCAGCTAGTAATTAGATTACGTCACAACACACAACAACAGAAGGATCCTCCCATCCTGTTTTATCTTCTTTCCTTCTTAATCCTTCAATACTTGTATGTCAGCATGCCATGTTTTGAGTTTCTCATACACAATTTCACATCTGTAGGTGGACAGTCATCATTAGCTGATTACTGCACATATTTTGTTGCTTATTCCGATGGCTCGTGCACTGACGTAAATAGTGCACGAGCACCTGACAGAATGTTAGGTGAAGTACGAGGAAGTAACTCGAGGTGAGACTGCTGAAGATAATTTGGATGCATGCTCATTATAAAACACTCGGTTTCACAATTCTGACTGTTTTCTGAAAATTCGCCAATGTACAGGTGTATGGCTTCAACACTAGTGCGAACTGGGTTTGTCCGTGGATCTATGACCCAGGGAAATGGCTGTTATCAGCATCGCTGCACAAATAACTCCTTAGAGGTGACTACTCTTTCATTTATTATATCACTTTGCACTAAGTTAAACTTTGCCTGGACCTTGTCTTTTTCCAACTATTCTCGTGCAGTGTTATATTTTTATTCCAGGTGTGGTGTCTGTTATTTGTAATGTTCATCATAATAATTGCCAAAAATATAATCTATGGCTATAGGAACTTATGTTCGGTTCTTCACTCCTAAAATACTAAATGGCAGTGACAGTAAGTTTAGTTTACTTCACATGCACCAATGGTAGTCTTGTGTGCAGATTTTAAAATGTCGAATATGATTATGGATTTGATCGACAACTCTTGTCACCATTGGATTTGTATGGAGATTGATGTGCCACGTGATTACACTATTTTTGCTACCTACAATGCAGTCATGCAGCTAGCTCTCTTTTTTTTGGGTGATTATCTTCATGTTTTGTGTTTTTTAACTGCATCATCATACTGTTTCTGATACTGGCCACATCACATTTTCTCAAGCAATGAATTATGAATCATGTTCCTATTGTCAATTTTAAAATGCCGTCGAACAATGATAGGTTGCTGTTGACGGCGTCTGGAAGTCATGTCCAGAATCTGGTGGCCCAGTTCAGTTCCCAGGCTTCAATGGTGTGTCTTGTTGTCTGAGGTGTATTAAATCAAGCTCTGTTCTTTAGTTCTCACTTCTCACTCAAGTTAATTTTGTGCTGAAGGGGACTTGATTTGCCCGGCATATCATGAATTATGCAACACCGTACCAGTCCAAATAAGCGGCCAGTGCCCCAAGTCGTGCAGTTTCAATGGTGATTGCATTGCTGGAACCTGCCACTGCTTCCCTGGATTTCATGACCATGACTGCAGTAGAAGTGAGTATACAGCTGCACAACCCTGGATGTTTTTTTTCTTCCAGTTATTAACTTTTTCAGCACAAAATTCTCTAATTTGTATCCTGGAAATGATGATGAATAACCTGGAGGTTCAAGTGAAACATTTATTTGGTGCCAAACGTGCCATGCAACTTTTATCGTGTTCTGTTTCATGTGAATTGTCAATCAGGATGAAGCAAATAGCCAACATGTACAATCTGCAATTATTGGTCATACGAAGAATGTGTAGTCCTTGATTTCTTGAGAAATTGGCATGATCGCCATCCTGATATATTGAAGTGCTCATTCTGTTTACTAACTAGTGTTGGTTTGGGTCAACAGGATCTTGCCCAGACAAGTGCAGTGGTCATGGTATATGCAAAGCTAATGGGATCTGTGAATGCGAAAATGGCTGGACTGGAATTGACTGCTCAACAGGTAAAAACTTAATAACAACTGAAAGTCTCTATAGATGCACACATCTATTACTGTGGGCTGTATTCATGAGGTTTAGGCCATGGTGAAGGCCTGAAGAATTTCGCATGCTAACTTCTACAAATCCATTTGCATTGTGGGATGAAAGACATGGTTTGTGATATCAGTAAAGTTTGCAATTTTAGAATGATCAAACATCGAAGCTCACAATGCGTTGATTAGCTTGGGCCCCTTAGTTGCTCTGCTCTTAATTGAACAAGCTATAGTAATGTCTTATTTCATTGTATGCAGCGGTTTGTGATGAGCAGTGTAGTTTGCATGGAGGGGTTTGTGACAATGGTAAATGCGAGTTTCGATGTTCAGATTATGCGGGCTACACTTGTCAAAAGGGTTCGACAATACTGCCCAGCCTGTCAATGTGTCATGATGTACTCGTTCGGGATTCTGATGGGCAGCATTGTGCACCAAGTGAACTCAGCATACTACAGCAACTCGAAGCAGTAGTTCTTGTGCCAAATTACAATAGATTGATGCCAAGTGGGCGGACTTTCCTTAACTTCTTCAACAATGCCAATTGTGCAGCAGCGGCGAAGCGGCTGGCTTGCTGGGTACTGCTCCCTCTGACCATTTCTCAAATGTTTATGTCATTAACTTCCTTCTGATATTTCGAAATTATGTAGCCCCAGTTGCTTACCCATGAGATTATATTTTGCCGTTAATTGCTGCGTTAGAAGAACATATTGAGTACAGCTTGCATTAAGTGGGTGAATAGTGACACTTAGATTATCTTCCTATTTTTGGAATGTTTAACTTCAGCTGCATACTTACAGGAAGTTTAGTTCTCACTACAGCTTCTAAAAACAAGCATAATAGATCAAGTTGCACAACTTATCTCAAATAGACCAATAAATGCCACTTTGAAGACGCGTATATACTTAAATAGATTGCAGTATGTAAGATGCCAAGTAGTGGTGATGTTTAAGCTAATAGACAATTTTATTGGCCATGCGGCAGTGCCCTCCTTGTATACGTGGCCTTATAGTTTTGTGCTGTTAAGAGGGAAAACTGTCTTCTCATCTCATTCTTATTACTCCATTGATCAGATCTCAATTCAAAGGTGCGACGAGGATGGGGACAACAGGCTTCGGGTGTGCTACTCCGCTTGCGAGTTGTACAATACGGCATGTGGGGCGGGTCTTGATTGCTCGGACCAGACCCTTTTTAGCAAGAGGGAGGAAGAAGAGAAGGGCGTTCCATGCACAGGATACGGTGAGAAGAAATCTTCCTGGCTATAACAACTTCCCTGGGAGCGCTTCTTCCCCTTATTACTCTGGCCGAAGCTCAGAGGTGTAAAGTATAAGCCGCATTGCCCTATCCATATTCATTTTCGTTTTTAGCCAATGCTTTCCAATTGTAGGATACGGAAAGTAGAGGTCCATTTCACCTGGGCACTCGAAGATGGGTGCCTGGTGTCAGTATCTGGGTCTTCTCTTTGTTTAGAAGGTTAGTCTGACTGGAGGGGGCAGGGAGTGGGAAGCTGGGTGGTGGGTGGTAGGTTCCTTTTTCTTCTTCGTCGGAGAATAGTGGAGGGAAGAATGTAAATGTTAATGTGTGTTGTAATCCATGACTACATTCTTAACAGAGCATTTCAACGAGAGAAGGAAGACCCTGTGCTTTGCCTTGCATGATCAATGTTAACCTCATGCATTCATGATATACCTGCTTATACACCTGATGTCTTTTCTTGTCGAATCCAAATTCGTCAAAAGAGATACAGCTGATGCCTTTTCTCGTCGAATCCAAATTCGTCAAGAGTGAATGCTAGTGAGCTGCTCATGATAAAATGTTCCCAACACGGCATCTTATCGTTGAATAATTTTTTCAGAGTCATGCTTCTATAGTTTCCTGACGCAATCAGATTTTGCCGATTTGCATCATGGTTTATGTGCACCATCAAGGCAGCTTGACTTGGATTCTTCCATTTCATGGTACCGTTCATCATGTGCTCCTCTTCAGTACAGATCAACTTTGCATACCAAAGATGAAACATGGCGCACAATGATGTTAGAGATGACAGCCTTATGGTTTTGTTGGTATTATTATTACTCCCTTTTGTTTCTGAACAAGGTGTTGTTTCAGCAACATATCAGCGTTTGCGCTAGTGTACATAATACAGTATCCTGGAACCATCAAAGCTAATTTACTGGCTTCATTTGACATGCAAACAGCTAACTTCAACCGTGTTTGTAACCAGGGCGCTGCTCAAAGTATGGCCGTTCCAAAGGCGACATCATTGTTTCTGGCCGTGTTCTTTGTCGAGGGCATACCGGCAGTAACATCTTCTTCGATGCCACATTCATTCTTGCCCCTTATGATCTTGAAGTACCCGTCCTACAATGCATTACCACCAAAAAGTTTATTAATTCAGCCCAATACCCTGTTACTAACATTCACTCTGGTGCTTTAATAATGCGAGGAATTTGTCGCAAACTTACATCACCCCAGCCTCTGTTCCACTGATTTGCAAGAAGCTGAAGAGCAGAAGACGAAAGAAAACATGTCAGGACTTGATCATTGGTTAATAAATAGTGTAAGATAGAGAATCAACAAGATACCCAGTAATCCTCGCCAGCATCACTGGTTCCCCAACCAATCAACTTGACGGCGTGACCTCCCATCACGCCACCTGTGATGTGCTTGTACACTCCTGACTTGTAGTGTGCGAAGTCCTTCACAATTTGGCAGTACTAAATCAGCAACCCGAGAAAAAAGAAACAGTATTGCATGTTTCATTTTACTCACTAGAGTGCCTATGTTAGTTGTTTCTAAGGTTTTGCTAATAATTTACAGCAGTAACTGCAACCTATGGTCCGCCACTGACTTCTGCTAAATAGCATTTTTTAGAACCTTGGGTTAAAACTCAGAAATAGGAAAAATACTAAAAGTTTACCTCATAAACGGTGAAAGCAACTTCTACAGGGCCATTTTTGTAGACCTCTGCCATGATGTCATGGGGATCAGAATGTACTCTGTACGCATTAACACTGAAATGCTTCTTTTCCTTCCACACTTGGTTCTGCACCTTGCATTTCCTTTGACATTTTGGTGTAGGATAAGCTGGCTCGCATCCAGGATGCTGGCAACCAGTCTGATCGAAGTATGGATCGCACTGCAAAAAGAGTGGGAAAAAAATCAGGTTAGTGGTATGCCAAGCAGAATTTTATACAGCAAACAACATGGGGAAATCGCTACTTGAATAAATACATTAACATGAAAGAGGAGAAAACCCTAAATTATGAAGCTAACAAAGCAGGACATGATCGAACTTTCAGCCGTTGTAGGCAGGAAAGAGAAGCCATACATGTGCACTGGTATCAATTTTGATCAAGATTGACGGAAATTTTGACGATGGTTCATCTATTTTATGTTTCGCGTTAAGCTGCAATAACTTTCCTAAGCTTTAAACACAGACACTTGTATCTTTTTCTCAAAGCAACTTGGAATGAATTTACACAATCAGTAAAACTGAAGAATACAATATGCTCCTACTAATTACTATCTCCCTTATGTTTTGGTTCAAATTTACACTGTTAGCATTTCGCACCACATACTCCCTCCGTTCCGAATTACTTGTCGCAGGTATGGATGTATCTAGATGTATTTTAGTTCTAGGTACATCCATTTCTGCGACGAGTAATTTGGAACGGAGGGAGTATCATATATCCACTAACTCAACTGCAAGATTTATGGAGAATTTCAGTACAGCTTGCATTAATAACTGATGAGAAGTCCAGTTTACATAGCATTGTTTGACATATTCCACATACCAAGGATTTTAGTTAGATAACAGATACTTGTTGCTCTTGGAGGACCAGAACATTCAAGTGGTACAAAGTAGAAGAGTATCATATATACCTCCTCAGTGACGATACCACTGCGACGGAAGTAGCGCCATGCGCTGATAGGATATCCTCCATTACAACCGCTACCACACAGAAAACCACAGCAAGCCAGTAGGTCATTGACCGAAAGTGTGACGCTCTGCAAGGAGTACAAACAGCAACTAGGTTATGTAAGGATAAGGACCAAACGTGCCTGTTTGAAAGTAGTTTGAGAGCAGATACATCGTTCATATGCACTCACCATGTTGAGATGAATACAGAAACGATCCTGGAGAGCTTCCACGGCAGCAAAGGCCCAACAGGCACCACAGTGACCCTGCCATTGTTAACCAATACATAACATAATACCATGAGCATCTCATGATTCAGTAAGCATTCATGGAGCTAACAATTTAAGGTAGTGTGAATATTCTTACTTGATCTGCTCATGAGATTCCGCGTTTTCCAGTGTATTGGAAAGGTAGAGAGGAAATGGAGTGAGTCAAAGTAATCAAAACGATGCAGGTAGCCAATTTCTGGCTGAAATTTGAAAGTGGATCAACATTGAGTTATCTTGTTTTACTTACCAAGTATGTTCCCAATTGTGCTGCAACTGGACCATTGAGTTCTAGCGTCAAACTCCTTGGGGAGATCCACTGATTCTGGATGGGTTTGGATTGGAACACCAGCGAGCAAACCCGGAGGCGTTGGCTTCACACCCAGGATATGCTTGAATTGCTCAATCTGCATGGAGGAGGGTGATTTTCAGGTCAGAATGCAAGGAAGGAAAAAATTGTTGCCTTGATGATGAGAACAACAGGAGGGTGTTGCTGTTTAGTGTTTACAGTGTAGTTTGCGAAGTAGGGGTTGTGTCCAGCCGTCCACCCGGCATTGGGATGCTTGTTGACCGTCTGAATGATGTCCTTCTGCGACAGTACAATACAACACCATATCATGAAGAGCAATACAAACAATAGATTTAGAGATGGTGTCAATCTGAGTGGGACTAAAAGTCACCTGGATGATTCCTAGGGAATGCTCTGCCTTGGCTGCTCCCGCTAGCTGCATGTACATAGAGATTTTAAGCAAATATATATGTGATTCAGCTAACCGAGTAACACCCTGACCCCCTATCTATTCGGTGTTAGGATCGGGTTTTCGTTCTTAGCAATTTTTGTTGTCCGTGATCTTGCTACCTCAGCCCCCCCCTCCCCCGCGTCGCCCTCCCCACGGGCGACTCGGGAGGCGACGCAGCCCTCAAGCGCTCCCTCCCCTCCTCCTCCCCCTCCCCCTGCCGCCGCCGGTGCTCCCCGCCGGGCAAAGCCCTGGTGGATCCGGCGGCGGCGGGACTTCGCTCCCAGGCGGCCTCCCCCCTCGAGCGTGGGGCTCGACGAGGCTGACGGAGCTGCGCTTCTCCGAACCTAGGGTTTCGCGACGGCGGCCCCAGATCCAGAGGGTCGGGCCTCTGGACTGGCGTGGCGAGCACGCGGGCGGCGCGGCGCGACCCTTTGGGGGCGCGGCTGCGGCTGCTTGGCTGTGCCCCGGCGGATCCGGGTGGCGGAGGCTGCGGGCCGGCGCAGCAGCGGCCATGGTCGGCGGCGGCAAGGTGCAGGTGGCTGGTCTCCGCGACGGCGCCACTAGCCCTGCTCGACGCGTCCCGTGCGATGGCTGGCCTTGTCTGGCAGCCATCCAGCAGCTGCTGCACTGCGCTGGCCGGTGCTTCCCTACATCGAGAGTGACAATACGTGGTTTCCCTCTCGGTGCTGGTGGTCCTCTCTGGCGATCTGCTTCCCCATCTCCTGTTTGCTCTGCTTCGGCGGTTTTGGGGTTCTGGTCTTGGGCCGGGCGAAATCCCTGCGCGGCGATGGCCTGCGCTGACAACGGCGACACCTGAGGGTGCCGTTACCTCCATGGAGGCGCTGTCATGGCCCAGACTGGACCCTCTCCTCGGGCACCGGGGGAAACCCTTGGTCCAGTTCCCTGGACAAGGCAGCGACGGCGTCTCAGCGCCGTTCCTTTCTTGAAAGCGCTGCTTGGGTCGCACTTGGAGTCCCCTATGCGTCAGCTGGAGATGGTGGCCTCCCCGGTCTTTCCGGCGAGGTTTGCTGGTAATGCGATGCTGTGATGAGGGCTGCAGCATGGAGCGTGGGCGTCCGGGGCGCAATGTACGCCGGCGCCGGCACGTCCAAGACGATGGCTTCGCTAGTTTTGGCTGGGTCCTGCCATCCACCTGCCGTCTCCTAGGCACATATGGGTGGAAGGTACGTTGGCCCGGTCAGCCCTGGAGATGCAGTCTTCTTCGGAGGCGCCTGGCAACGGCTGTGACGCGGCCTTGAGGCTCTGTGTCTAGCTACCTTGCCATTCATGGTTGGAGGCTGGACAAGGCTAGACCTTTCGTTGTTGCGGTCTGTAGTTGGTAGCACCTCCTCACCTGCTTGTCTGGTGAGGACGATGATGTGTGTGCGTGTGTCCCTCCTCCCGGGAGGTTGTACCTGTACTGCTGTTCTCTTCCTGTTCAATGAAATGAAACGCAAACTCTTTTGCGTTTTCTCGAAAAAAAAAATTTTTGTTGTCCGTGGATGGCAAGTTTAGTGGGTAAGCATGACAAATCCGTTCAGTTCAATTATTTTTTGGCCAGGTTTTGCCGTGCTTGCTAACTAATTTTGTCATCATCGCGGTTACTAAAATTGCCATAAAAAACGTTTGTTCTGCCACGCCTTCCTGGGAAGGTCAGCACGATAACACTAAAAAAAACAGAATTTTGTTTCAGAGCTATTCGACTTTCAGTGTTTGGCATCAGCTTATCAGAGAAAAGGCCCTCGGTTGGCTCGCCATCGAGTCGAGCTCCACCAGCACGGGCGAGGACGGTCGGGACCCATTAAGCTTTTGATCCTCAAAGTTTCCCTAAACGGAAAGCCGTACCCTGCTAAATTGCTAATCTCCGCAAGTTTGGTAACGAACCAGACCGGATCTTCGAGAGTTGACTCGAGTCGAGTGGCGACGGGATCGATCGGGGGAGAAGAGAAGAAGCGAACCTGCGGGGCAGCAGCAGCGGCGGAGAGGACGACGGCGGCGAGCAGCGCAAGGGAGACGCCCACGCCCCCCATCTTCTTCTTCCTCGACGGGGAAGCAAAGCAAAGCAAGCAGGGGTAGCTGGCTAGCTGCTGCTGCCAGGAGTAGTTGCTTTGATTCTCCTCTTCGCCCACGCATCCTTTTTTTATTGGACGGAGATGACGCCCACGCTCCCTCTCATTGGGTTTATTGGGCCAACAATCCACAAAATACAAGAAATACACGCTCGATTTAATTCTTAATAAATGTATGATGTCGCTCGACCAGGCCTTAGTTTATAGGCCATTTTGAGCAAGCTTTTTTTTCTCTCTCCCGGCATTGTGCAAACAACTTGCCTTCTCATGCTCTCTTTGTCTCTCACCGGGAGTAGAACTCCCTCCTTCCTTGTTGGAGTAGGAGAAGGGGGAAAGAGGGGGAGAGGAGGAAGGAAAAGGGGGCCGCACCCCTTGTCCAATTCGGACTAGAGGGGGGCTGCGCGCCTCCTTCCTTTCGGCCTCTCTCCTCTATTCCCATATGGCCCAATAAGGCCCATATACTCCCCGGCGAATTCCCGTAACTCTCCGGTACTCCGAAAAATACCCGAATCATTCAGAACCTTTCCGAAGTTCGAATATAGTCGTCCAATATATCGATCTTTACGTCTCGACCATTTCGAGACTCTTCGTCATGTCCCCGATCTCATCCGGGACTCCGAACTCCTTCGGTACATCAAAACTCATAAACTCATAATATAACTGTCATCGAAACCTTAAGCGTGAGGACCCTACGGGTTCGAGAACTATGTAGACATGACCTAGAACTATTCTTGGTCAATAACCAATAGCGGAACCTGGATGCTCATATTGTCTTCTACATATTCTACGAAGATCTTTATCGGTCAAACCGCATAACAACATACGTTGTTTCCTTTGTCATCGGTATGTTACTTGCCCGAGATTCGATCGTCGGTATCCAATACCTAGTTCAATCTCGTTACCGGCAAGTCTCTTTTCTCGTTACATAATGCATCATCCCGCAACTAACTCATTAGTCACATTGCTTGCAAGGCTTATAGTGATGTGCATTATCGAGAGGGCCCAGAGATACCTCTCCGACAATCGGAGTGACAAAACCTAATCTCGAAATACGCCAACCCAACATGTACCTTTGGAGACACCTGTAGTACTCCTTTATAATCACCCAGTTACGTTGTGACGTTTGGTAGCACCCAAAGTGTTCCTCCGGTAAACGGGAGTTGCATAATCTCATAGTTACAGGAACATGTATAAGTCATGAAGAAAGCAATAGCAACATAATAAATGATCAAGTGCTAGGCTAACGGAATGGGTCATGTCAATCACATCATTCTCCTAATGATGTGATCCCATTAATCAAATGACAACACATGTCTATGGTTAGGAAACATAGCCATCTTTGATTAATGAGCTAGTCAAGTAGAGGCATACTAGTGACGTTATGTTGGTCTATGTATTCACACATGTATTATGTTTCCAGTTAATACAATTCTAGCATGAATAATAAACATTTATCATGATATAAGGAAATAAATAATAACTTTATTATTGCCTCTAGGGCATATTTCCTT
Source organism: Triticum aestivum (assembly GCF_018294505.1). NCBI lineage: Eukaryota > Viridiplantae > Streptophyta > Magnoliopsida > Poales > Poaceae > Triticum > Triticum aestivum. The sequence goes on from NC_057804.1 coordinate 57,175,577, forward strand.
CAGTCTCCCACTTGCACTAGAGTCAATAATCTAGTTCACATCGCTATGTGATTAAACACCAATATTCACATCTGTATGTGATTAATACCCATAGTTCACATCGTCATGTGATCAACACCCATAGGGTTTACTAGAGTCAATAATCTAGTTCACATCGCTATGTGATTAAGACCCAAAGAGTACTAAGGTATGATCATGTTTTGCTCGTGAGAGAAGTTTAGTCAACGGGTCTGTCATATTACAGAGTCGTATGTATTTTGCAAATATTCTATGTCTACAATGCTTTGCACGGAGCTACTCTAGCTAATTGCTCCCACTTTCAATATGTATCCAGATTGAGACTTAGAGTCATCTGGATCGGTGTAAAAGTTTGCACCGATGTAACTTTTACGACGAGCTCTTTTATCACCTCCATAATCGAGAAACATCTCCTTAGTCCTCACTAAGGATATTCTTGACCGCTGTCCAGTGATCTACTATTAGATCACTATTGTACTCCCTTGCCAAACCAGAACAAGGTATACAATAGGTCTGGTACATAGCATAGCATACTTTATAGAACCTATGACTGAGGCATAGGGAATGACTTTCATTCTCTTTTCTATTTTCTGCCGTGGTCGGGATTTGAGTCTTTACTCAATTTCACACCTTTGCAACACAGGCAAGAACTTTTTCTTTGACTGTTCCATTTTGAATTACTTCAAAATCTTGACAAGGTATGTACTTATTGAAAAAACTTATCAAGCGTCTTGATCTATCTCAATAGATCTTGATGCTCAATATGTAAGTAGCTTTACTGAGGTCTTTCTTTTAAAAGAACTCCTTTCAAATACTCCTTTATGCTTTCTAGAAAAATTCTACATCATTTCTGATCAACAATATGTTACTCACATATATTTATAAGAAAGGCGGTAGTGCTCCCACTCACTTTATTGTAAATACAGGCTTCTTCAAAAGTCTGTATAAAACCATATGCTTTGATCAACTCATCAAAGCATATATTCCAACTCCGAGATGCTTGCACCAGTCCATAGATGGATCGCTGGAGCTTGCACAATTTGTTAGCACCTTTAGGATTGACAAAACCTTCTGGTTGCATCATATACAACTCTTCTTTAAGAAAACCATTAAGGAATGCAATTTTGTTTATCCATTTGCCAGATTTCATAAAATGCGGCAATTGCTAACATGATTCAGACAGACTTAAGCATAGATACGAGTGAAAAACTCTCATCGTAGTCAACACCTTGAACTTGTCGAAAACCTTTTGCGACAATTCTAGCTTTGTAGATAGTAACACTATCAGCGTCCGTCTTCCTCTTGAAGATCCATTTAATCTCAATGTCTCGCCGATCATTTGGCAAGTCAATCAAAGTCCATACTTTGTTTTCATACATGGATCTTATCTCAGATCTCATGGCCTCAAGCCATTTTGCGGAATCTGGGCTCACCATCGCTTCTTCATAGTTCGTAGGTTCGTCATGGTCTAGTAACATAACTTCCAGAATACGATTACCGTACCACTCTGGTGCGGATCTTACTCTGTAAGACCTACGAGGTTCTGTAGTAACTTAATCTGAAGTTTCATGATCATCATCATTAACTTCCTCACTAATTGGTGTAGTAGTCACAGGAACAGATTTCTGTGATGAACTACTTTCAAATAAGGGAGAAGGTACAGTTACCTCATCAAGTTCTACTTTCCTCCCACTCACTTCTTTCGAGAGAAACTCCTTCTTTAGAAAGGATCCATTCTTAGCAACGAATGTTTTGCCTATGGATTTGTGATAGAAGGAGTATCCAACAGTTTCCTTTGGGTATTCTATGAAGACGCACTTCTCCGATTTGGGTTCGAGCTTATCAGGTTGAAAACCTTTTTCATATAAGCATCGCAACTCCAAACTTTAAGAAACGACAGCTTAGGTTTACTGCTAAACCATAGTTCATACGGTGTCGTCTCAACGGATTGAGATGGTGCCCTTTTTAAACGTGAATGCAGCTGTCTCTAATGCACAACCCCAAAACGATAGTGGTAAAACCGATAAGAGACATCATAGATCGCACCATATCCAATAAAGTGCGGTTACGACGTTCGGACACACCATAACGTTGTGGTGTTCCAGGTGGCGTGAGCTGTGAAACTATTCCACATTATTTTAATTGAAGACCAAACTCGTAACTCAAATATTCGTCTCCGCGATCAGATCGCAGAAACTTTATTTTCTTGTTACGATGATTTTTCCACTTCACTCTGAAATTCTTTGAACCTTTCAATTATTTCAGACTTATGTTTCATCAAGTAGATATACCCATATCTGCTCAAATCATCTTGTGAAGGTCAGAAAATAACGATACTTGCCACAAGCATCAACACTCACTGGATCGCATACATCGGTATGTATTATTTCCAATAAGTAAGTAGCTTGTTCCATTGTTCCGGAGAACGGAGTTTTAGTCATCTTGCCCAAAAGGCACGGTTCGCAAGCATCAAATGATTCATAACCAAGTGATTCTGAAACTCCATCTTTATGGAGTTTCTTCATGCGCTTTACACCGATATGACCCAAACGGCAGTGTCACAAATAAGTTGCACTATCATTATTAACTTTGTATCTTTTGGCATCAATATTATGAATATGTGTATCACTACGATCGAGATCCAACAAACTATTTTCATTGGGTGTATGACCATTTTAAGGTTTTATTCATGTAAACAGAACAACAATTATTCTCTGATTTTAAATGAATAAACGTATTGCAATAAACATGATCAAATCATATTCATGCTCAACGCAAACGCCAAATAACATTTATTTAGATTTAACACTAATCCCGAAAGTATAGGGAGTGTGCGATGATGATCATATCAATCTTGGAACTACTTCCAACACTCATCGTCACTTCCCCTTCAACTAGTCTCTGTTTATTCTGTAACTCCTGTTTCGAGTTACTAATCTTAGCAACCGAACAAGTATCAAATACTTAGGGGTTACTATAAACACTAGTAAGGTACACATCAATAACATGTATATCAAATATACCCTTGTTCACTTTGCCATCCTTCTTATCCACCAAATATTCAAGGCATTTCCGCTTCTAGTGACCATTTCCTTTGCAGTATAATCACTCAGTTTCAGGCTTTGGTCCAGCTTTGGGCTTCTTCGCGGGAGTGACAACTTGCTTGCCATTCTGCTTGAAGTTCCCTTTCTTTCCCTTTGCCCTTTTCTTGAAACTAGTGGTCTTGTCAATCATCAACACTTGATGCTCTTTCTTGATTTCTACCTCCGTCGATTTCAGCATCACGAAGAGCTCGGGAATCATTTTCGTCATCCCTTGCATTATAGTTCATCATGAAGTTCTACTAACTTGGTGGTGGTGACTAGAGAATTCTGTGAATCACTATCTTATCTGGAAGATTAACTCCCACTTGATTCAAGCGATTGTAGTACCCAGACAATCTGAGCACATGCTCACTAGTTGAGCGATTCTCCTCCATCTTTTAGCTATAGAACTTGTTGGAGACTTCATATCTCTCAACTCGGGTATTTGCTTGAAATATTAACTTCAACTCCTGGAACATCTCATATGGTCCATGATGTTCAAAACGTTTTTGAAGTCCCGATTCTAAGCCATAAAGCATGGTGCACAAAACTATCAAGTAGTCATCATATTGAGCTAGCCAAACGTTCATAACGTCTGCATCTGCTCCTGCAATAGGTCTGTCACCTAGCGGTGCATTAAAGACATAATTCTTCTGTGCAGCAATGAGGATAAACCTCAGATCACGGATCCAATCCGCATCATTGCTACTAACATCTTTCAACACAATTTTCTCTAGGAACATATAAAAATAAACATATGAAAGCAACAACGCAAGCTATTGATTTACAACATAATTTGCAAAATACTACCAGGACTAAGTTCATGATAAATTTAAGTTCAATTAATCATATTACTTAAGAACTCCCACTTAGATAGAAATCTCTCTAGTCATCTAAGTGATCACGTGATCCAAATCAACTAAACCATGTCCGATCATCACGTGAGATGGAGTAGTTTCAATGGTGAACATCATTATGTTGATCATATCTACTATATGATTCACGCTCAACCTTTCAGTCTCCGTGTTCCGAGGCCATATCTGTATATGCTAGGCTCGTCAAGTTTAACCCGAGTATTTCACGTGTGCAACTGTTTTGCACCCGTTGTATTTGAACATAGAGCCTATCACACCCGATCATCACGTGGTGTCTCAGCACGAAGAACTTTCGCAACGGTGCATACTCAGGGAGAACACTTCTTGATAATTAGTGAGAGATCATCTTAAAATGCTACCGTCAAACAAAGCAAGAATAAGATGTATAAAAGATAAACATCACATGTAATCAAAATATGTGACATGATATGGCCATGATCATCTTGCGCCTTTGATCTCCATCTCCAAAGTACTATCATGATCTCTATCGTCACCGGCACGACACCATGATCTTCATCATCTTGATCTATATCAATGTGTCGTCACATGGTCGTCTCGCCAACTATTGCTCTTGCAACTATTGCTATCGCATAGCGATAAAGTAAAGCAATTATTTGGCACTTGCATCTTATGCAACAAAGAGACAACCATAGGGCTTCTGCTAGTTGCCGATAACTTCAACAAAACATGATCATTTCATACAACAACTTATATCTCATCACGTCTTGACCATATCACATCACAACATGCCCTGCAAAAACAAGTTAGCCGTCCTCTACTTTGTTGTTGCAAATTTTACGTGGCTGCTACGGGCTTAGCAAGAACCGTTCTTACCTACGCATCAAAACCACAACGATAGTTCGTCAAGTTAGTGCTGTTTTAACCTTCGCAAGGACCGGGCGTAGCCACACTCGATTCAGCTAAAGTGAGAGAGACAGACACCCGCCAGCCACCTTTAAGCATAAGTGCTCGTAACGGTGAAACCAGTCTCGCGTAAGCGTACGCGTAATGTCGGTCCGGGCCGCTTCATCTCACAATACCGCCGAACCAAAGTATGACATGCTGGTAAGCAGTATGACTTGTATCGCCCACAACTCACTTGTGTTCTACTCGTGCATATAACATCAACGCATAAAACCTAGGCTCGGATGCCACTGTTGGGAAACGTAGTAATTTCAAAAAAATTCCTACGCACACACAAGATCATGGTGATGGCATAGCAACGAGAGGGGAGAGTGTTGTCCACGTACCCTCGTAGACCGTAAGCGGAAGCGTTAGCACAACACGGTTGATGTAGTCGTACGTCTTCACGATTCGATCGATCCAAGTACCAAACGTACGGCACCTCCGAGTTCAGCACACGTTCAGCTCGATGACGATCCCCAGGCTCCGATCCAGCAAAGCTTTGGGGATGAGTTCCGTCAGCACGACGGCGTGGTGACGGTGATGATGCTCTACCGGCGCAGGGCTTCGCCTAAACTCTGCGACGATATGACCGAGGTGGAATATGGTGGAGGGGGGCACCGCACACGGCTAAGGAACGATCCGTAGATCAACTTGTGTTGTTCCTAGAGGTGCCCCCCTGCCCCCGTATATAAAGGAGCAAGGGGGAGGGGGCGGCCGGCCTAGGAGGGGCGCGCCAAGGGGAGTCCTACTCCCATCGGGAGTAGGACTCCCTCCTTCCTTGTTGGAGTAGGAGAAGGGGAAAGAGGGGGAGAGGAGGAAGGAAAAGGGGGCCACACCCCTTGTCCAATTCGGACTAGAGGGGGGCTGCGCGCCTCCTTCCTTTCGGCCTCTCTCCTCTATTCCCGTATGGCCCAATAAGGCCCATATACTCCCCGGCGAATTCCCGTAACTCTCCGGTACTCTGAAAAATACCCGAATCACTCAGAACCTTTCTGAAGTCCGAATATAGTCGTCCAATATATCGATCTTTACGTCTTGACCATTTAGAGACTCCTCGTCATGTCCCCGATCTCATCCGGGACTCCGAACTCCTTCGGTACATCAAAACTCATAAACTCATAATATAATTGTCATCGAAACCTTAAGCGTGCGGACCCTACGGGTTCGAGAACTATGTAGACATGACCTAGAACTATTCTTGGTCAATAACTAATAGCGGAATCTGGATGCTCATATTGGCTCCTACATATTCTACGAAGATCTTTATCGGTCAAATCGCATAACAACATACGTTGTTCCCTTTGTCATCGGTATGTTACTTGCCCGAGATTCGATCGTCGGTATCCAATACCTAGTTCAATCTCGTTACCGGCAAGTCTCTTTTCTCATTACATAATGCATCATCCCGCAACTAACTCATTAGTCACATTGCTTGCAAGGCTTATAGTGATGTGCATTACCGAGAGGGCCCAGAGATACCTCTCCGACAATCGGAGTGACAAAACCTAATCTCGAAATACGCCAACCCAACATGTACCTTTGGAGACACCTGTAGTACTCCTTTATAATCACCCAGTTACGTTGTAACGTTTGGTAGCACCCAAAGTGTTCCTCCGGTAAACAGGAGTTGCATAATCTCATAGTTACAGGAACATGTATAAGTCATGAAGAAAGCAATAGCAACATACTAAATGATCAAGTGCTAGGCTAACGGAATGGGTCATGTCAATCACATCATTCTCCTAATGATGTGATCCCATTAATCAAATGACAACACATGTCTATGGTTAGGAAATATAACCATCTTTGATTAATGAGCTAGTCAAGTAGAGGCATACTAGTGACGTTATGTTGGTCTATGTATTCACACATGTATTATGTTTCCGGTTAATACAATTCTAGCATGAATAATAAACATTTATCATGATATAAGGAAATAAATAATAACTTTATTATTGCCTCTAGGGCATATTTCCTTCACAAATCCAGTTTTGAATGAAATTTAAATCAAACTTGATCCATTTGCTATCAATTTTTTACCTCAACTCTACCTACCATTGCTTCTTACTCCATCGACTTGATTTGATCCATTTGACCTATGTAAAAATTCATTTACCATTTAAACCATCCTGTGGCAGCAAGCCATCTCTCTCTCATCTCTCATTGGCCACCCTAGCTCTCTCTTTGACCTTTCTTTGTCCACCCATCTTGGGAACTAGCTACTATAGCTTGTTGGGGAGCGTAGTAATTCAAAAAAAATCCTAAGATCATGCAAGATCTATCTAGGAGATGCATAGCAACGAGATGGGAGAGTGTGTCCACGTACCCTCATAGACCGAAAGCGGAAGCATTAGGTTAACGCGGTTGATGTAGTCGAACATCTTCATGATCCAACCGATCAAGCGTCGAACATACGACGCCTCCGAGTTCTGCACACGTTCAGCGCGATGACGTCACTCGAGCTCTTGATCCAGTAGAGGGTCAAGGAAGAGTTCCGTCAGCACGACGGTGTGGCGACGGTGTTGGTGATGTGATCCATGTAGGGCTTCGCCTAAGCACTATGACAATATGACCGAGGTGGTAAACTGTGGAGGGGGGCACCGCACATGGCTAAGAAACAATTGTGTGCCTTTGGGGTTCCCCCTGCCCACGTATATAAAGGAGGAGAGGGAGGAGGCCGGCGACCTAGAGGGGGCGCGCCAAGGGAGAGTCCAACTAGGATTCCCAATCCTAGTTGGTCTCCCTTTCCTATTCCAAGAAGGGGAAAGAGGGAAGGAGAGGGAGAGGGAGAGGGAAAGAGGGGGCCGCGCCCCCTCCCCCTTGTCCAATCTGGACTCACTTGGGGGGCACCCTGCTGGCTGCCCTCTCCTACTCCCTTATGGCCCATTAAGGCCCATAACTTTCTCGGGGGGTTCCGGTAACCCCTCAGTTCCCCGATAAATATCCGAAACGTACCGAAACCATTCTGGTGTCCGAATACCTTTGTCCAATATATCAATCTTTACCTGTCGACCATTTCAAGACTTCTCGTCATGTCCATGATCTCATCCGGGACTCCGAACAAACTTCAGTCACCAAAACACATAACTCATAATACAAATCGTTATCGGACATTTAAGCGTGCGGACCCTACGGGTTCGAGAACTATGTAGACATGACCAAGACACATCTCCGGTTAATAACCAATAGCAGAACCTGGATGCTCATATTGGCTCCTACATATTCTACAAAGAGCTTTATCGGTCAAACCGCATAACAACATACGCCATTCCCTTTGTCATCAGTATGTTACTTGCCCGAGATTCGACCGTCGGTATCTTCATACTGTTGGGTAACATAGTATTTAAAAAAAATTCCTATGATCACGCAAGATCTATCTATGTGATGCATAGCAACGGGAGGGGAGAGTATGTCCACGTACCCTCGTAGACCGAAAGCGGAAGCGTTTAGTAACGTGGTTGATGTAGTTGAACTTCTTTGCGATCCAACCGATCAAGTACCGAACGTACGACACCTCCGCGTTCAGCACACGTTTAGCTCGATGACGTCCCTCGTGCTCTTGATCCAGTTGAGGATGAGGGTGAGTTCCGTCAGCACGACGGCGTGGTGATGATGATGATGATGCTACCGACACAGGGCTTCGCCTAAGCACTGCAATGATATGATTGAGGTGTGTAACTGTGGAGGGGGCACCGCACACGGTTGGGAGAGAAACTTGTGTGTTCTAGGGATCCCCCTGCCCCCGTATATAAAGGATGGAGGGGGAGGCCAGCCGGCCCTTGTTGGGCGCGCCGGGAGGGAGGAGTCCTACTAGGACTCCAAGTCCTAGTAGGAGTCCACCTCCCGGGAGAGGGGGAAAGGAAGGGAGAGGGAGGAGAGGGGGCGTCGCCCCCCCTTCCTTTTCCAATTCGGACTGCAAGGGGAGGGGGCGCGCGGCCTTCCCTGGCTGCCCCTCTCTCTTTCCACTAAGGTCCATGGCGGCCCATTAATCCCCCGGGGTTTCGGTAACCCCTCCGGCACTCCGGTTTTATCCGAAACTTCACCAGAACCTTTCCAATGTCTGAATATAGCCATCCAATATATCAATCTTTATGTCTCGACCATTCTGAGACTCCTCGTCACATCCGTGATCTTATTTGGGAATCTGAACAAACTTCGGTCAACAAAATACATAACTCATAATACATATCATCATGGGACATTAAGCGTGCGGACCCTACGGGTTCGAGAACTATGTAGACATGATAGAGACACATCTCCGATCAATAACCAATAGCGGAACCTGGATGCTCATATTGGCTCCCACATATTCTACGAAGATCTTTATCGGTCAAACAGCATAACAACATACGTTGTTCCCTTTGTCATCGGTATGTTACTTGCCCGAGATTCGATCGTCGGTATCTTCATACCTAGTTCAATCTCGTCACCGACAAGTCTCTTTACTCGTTTCTTAATGCTTCATCCGCAACTAACTCATTAGTCACATTGCTTGCAAGGCTTATAGTGATGAGCATTACCGAGAAGGCCCAGAGATACCTCTCCGAAACACGGAGTGACAAATCCTAATCTTGATTTATTCCAACTCAACAAACACCTTCCAAGACACCTATAGAGCATCTTTATAATCACCCATTTACGTTGTGACATTTGATAGCACACAAGGTGTTCCTTCGATATTCGGGAGTTGCATAATCTCATAGTCTGAGGAACATGTATAAGTCATGGAGAAAGCAGTAGCAATAAACTTCAACGATCATTATGCTAATCTAACGGATGGGTCATGTCCATCACATTGTTCTCTAATGATGTGATCCTGTTAATCAAATGACAATACATGTCTATGGTTAGTAAACTTAACCATCTTTGATTAATGAGCTAGTCTAGTAGAGGCATATTAGGGACCATATGTTTTGTCTATGTATTCACACATGTACTAAGTTTCCGGTTAATACAATTCTAGCATTAACATTTACCATGATATAAGGAAATATAAATAACAATTTTATTATTGCCTCTAGGGCATATTTCCTTCAAATACCTAGTTCAATCTCGTCACCGACAAGTCTCTTTACTCGTTTCGTAGTGCATCATCCCATAACTAACTCATTAGTCGCATTGCTTGCAAGGCTTATAGTGATGTGCATTACCGAGGGCCCAGAGATACCTCTCCGATACACAGAGTGACAAATCCTAATCTTGGTCTATACCAAGTCAACAAACACCATCGGAGACACCTGTAGAGAATCTTTATAATCACCCAGTTACATTGTGATGTTTGATAGCACACAAAATGTTCCTCCGGTATTCGGGAGTTGTATAATCTCATAGTCAGAGGAACATGTATAAGTCATGAAGAAAGCAATAGCAATAAAACTAAACGATCATAATGCTAAGCTAACGGACGGGTCTTGTCCATCACATCATTCTCTAATGATGTGATCCCGTTCATCAATGATAACACATAACTGTGGTTTAGGAAACTTAACCATCTTTGATTAATGAGCTAGTCAAGTAGAGGCATACTAGGGACACTCGGTTTTGTTTATGTATTCACACATGTACTAAGTTTCCGGTTAATACAATTCTAGCATTAACATTTACCATGATATAAGGAAATATAAATAACAATTTTATTATTGCCTCTAGGGCATATTTCCTTCAAATACCTAGTTCAATCTCGTCACCAACAAGTCTCTTTACTCGTTTCATAGTGCATCATCCCATAACTAACTCATTAGTCGCATTGCTTGCAAGGCTTATAGTGATGTGCATTACCGAGGGCCCAGAGATACCTCTCCGATACACAGAGTGACAAATCCTAATCTTGGTCTATACCAAGTCAACAAACACCATCGAAGACACCTGTAGAGAATCTTTATAATCACCCAGTTACGTTTTGATGTTTGATAGCACACAAAATGTTCCTCCGGTATTTGGGAGTTGTATAATATCATAGTCAGAGGAACATGTATAAGTCATGAAGAAAGCAATAGCAATAAAACTAAACGATCATAATGCTAAGCTAACGGACGGGTCTTGTCCATCACATCATTCTCTAATGATGTGATCCCGTTCATCAATGATAACACATGTCTGTGGTTTAGGAAACTTAACCATCTTTGATTAACGAGCTAGTCAAGTAGAGGCATACTAGGGACACTCGGTTTTGTCTATGTATTCACACATGTACTAAGTTTCCGGTTAATACAATTCTAGCATGAATAATAAACATTTATCATCATATAAGGAAATAAATAATAACTTTATTATTGCCTCTAGGGCATATTTCGTTCAGTCTCCCACTTGCACTAGAGTCAGTAATCTAGATTACATAGTAATGATTCTAACACCCATGGAGTCTTGGTGCTGATCATGTTTTGCTTGTGGAAGAGGCTTAGTCAATGGATGTGCAACATTCAGATCTGTACGTATTTTGAAAATCTCTATGTCTCCCTCCTTGACTTGATTGCGGATGGAATTGAAGCATCTCCTGATGTGTTTGGTTCTCTTGTGAAATCTGGATTCTTTTGCCAAGGCAATTGCTCCAGTATTGTCACAAAATGTTTTCATTGGACCCGATGTACTAGGTATTACACCTAGATCGGATATGAACTCATTCATCCAGACTCCTTCATTTGCTGCTTCCGAAGCAGCTATGTACTCCAGATCACACGTAGATCCCGCCACGACACTCTACTTGGAACTGCACCAACTTACAGCTCCACCATTCAATATAAATATGTATCCGGTTTGCGACTTAGAGTCATCTGGATTAGTGTCAAAGCTATCATCAACGTAACCATTTACGACAAGCTCTTTTTCACCTCTATAAACGAGAAACATATCCTTAGTCCTCTTCAGGTATCTCAGGATGTTCTTGACCGCTTTCCAGTGATCCACTCTTGGATTACTGTGGTACCTCCCTGCTAAACTTATAGCAAGGCACACATCAGGTCTGGTACACAACATTGCATACATGATAGAACCTATTGCTGAAGCATGGGGAATGACTTTCATTTTCTCTCTATCTTCTGTAGTGGTCGGGCATTGAGTTTGACTCAATTTCACACCTTGTAACATAGGTAAGAACCCTTTCTTTAACTGATCAATTTCAACTTTTTCAAAACTTTATCAAGGTATGTGCTTTGTGAAAGTCCAATTAAGCGTCTTGATCTATCTCTATAGATCTTAATGCCTAATATAGAAGCAGCTTCATCGAGGTCTTTCATTGAAAAATTCATATTCAAGTATCCTTTTATGCTATCCAGAAATTCTATTTCATTTCCAATCAATAATATGTCATCTACATATAATATTAGAAATGCTACAGAGTTCCCACTCACTTTCTTGTAAATACAGGCTTCTCCAAAAGTCTATATAGAACCATATGCTTTGATCACACTATCAAAGCGTATATTCCAACTCCGAGAGGCTTGCACCAGTCCATAAATGGATTGCTGGAGCTTGCACACTTTGTTAGCACCTTTAGGATCAAGAAAACCTTCTGGTTGCATCATATACAACTCTTCTTTAAGAAATCCATTAAGGAATGCAGTTTTGACATCCATTTGCCAAATTTCATAATCATAAAATGCGGCAATTGCTAACATGATTCGGACAGACTTAAGCATCGCTATGGGTGATAAGGTCTCATCGTAGTCAACTCCTTGAACTTGTCGAAAACCTTCCGCAACAAGTCGAGCTTTGTAGACAGTAACATTACCGTCAGCGTTAGTCTTCTTCTTGAAGATCCATTTGTTTTCTTTTGCTTGCCGATCATCGGGCAAGTCAACCAAAGTCCACACTTTGTTCTCATACATGGATCCCTTCTTAGATTTCATGGCCTCAAGCCATTTCGCAGAATCTGGGCTCATCATCTCTTCCTCATAGTTCGTAGGTTCATCATGGTGTAGTAACATGACTTCCAGAACAGGATTGCCTTACCACTCTGGTGCGGAACGTACTCTGGTTGACCTACGAGCACTACAAAAAAATTACACTTCCGTGATGATACTTGTTTGTCACAGTAGGTCGCGTTTTCTGTCATGCATGTACATCCATGACAAATTTATGACAGAATCAAGATAGTCATACCTGTGCTGTCGTAGAAGTGTTCCATGACATTACCAAAATTGTCATCACGGAAGTGTCCACTTCCATGATGATAAATCGCGCGTCATAGAAGTGCTTTCGTCAAGGGTGACCGACACGTGGCATCCACCATAGCGGAACGCCGTTAAGCTATCGGGTCGGATTTTGGATCCAATAACCCGTTAACAGCCACGACCAATGCCAATTTTTCACGTGTAAAATTCTCATTGGCTGACGGATCCACGCGTCAGCTCCTCGTTGACACAAGTGTCACTCATCCAACGGTCGAGATGGGCCTATGATATGTTGACACGTAGACCGGCCCAAAAGTGGCCCACAAAGTTTAAATGGGCTGGCCCAACCGAAGGCCCATAAGATTTAGCGGGCCATAATGGGCCGACCCAGCTAAAGGCCCACAAAATTTAGCGGACCATAATGGGCCGGCCCAGCTAAAGGCCCACACGAATTTGTAGACCATAATGGGCCGGCCCAGCTAAAGGCCCACAAGATTTTGCGGACCACAATGGGCTGGCCCAGCTAAAGGCCCACAAGATTCTGCTGACCATAATAGGCCGGCCCATCTAAAGGCCCAACATTCTCTGTCAAATCGGCCCTTCAACAGCCTGTCCTAAACTTGTCATCAACGTGGCCCATGGTCACTTCTGGCCCGTTAACTGGCCGCTAAGTAATTGGGCCGAATTACGGCCCGGTGTATTTCCGTCCTGTTAAATGTCCGGCTTCATTTGGGCCCATTTACAGGCCATCAAAACTTTCGGCCCATAAATGACCGTAAAGGATTTGGGTCATATTCGGCCATGTCTGACATTCGGCCTGTTAGAGGCCCACTATAGATTTGGGCCACTTTCGGCCTATTGTCATTTCCGGCCTGTTAACGCCGGACGCAAACCATGGGCCATATGTTGCCCAACGTCATATCGGGCCCATTAATGGCCCATATAAAAATGACGATAATCTAGCCTGACCGAAGTTCTGGCCCGTTAAAGGCCCGTGTATTAGGTCGGCGCATTTACGGCCCGTCCGAATTTCGGCCTGTCAAAGATCCGCATCATAAATGGGCCACCATTTCGGCCTGCTAAGTCCAGTGGGTTATTTGGCACAATCAGGGCCCATTCTCACTTTCAGTCTATTAAAGGCCCATGTTTTTTATGGGCTCGAGATATTTACACCTGTAAACGGCCTAATTTTACCGAGGGCCCACATTATGTTTAGGCCTGTTAAAGGCCCACTATGGGCACATGCCTACCAGAAAAATATGAAAGCTTATGCTAATTTAGGCCCAGATATTTTTAGTGGGGTACATGCCAATTTCGTCCCGTAATCATTTTTAGCCCAATTGGAATGGGCCCAACGAATGTTGGCATGTTGGGCTGCTATGAAGCTTTCGGCCGAATACGTTACTAAGATAAACCTACACTATACAAAAATAGCGTCGTAATTACTGTAGCCTGTGGCAGCATCATAAATGTTGTATCACAACAAAATAAATTCCAACCATACAACAAAAGGCCTGTTGGCATAAAGTTTACAGTCCTTCCAGATAAAAGCACCATCAGATGTATAGAAGCACAGATCATTTGACCTGAGTGCTAATGTTTCAGGCTGTAGAATCTGATGGAGCAGCATGATCTCCACCTTTTTTCCGCCATTGCTCTTGAGCAATGAAGCGAATGTCTAATAGTCTGGTTTCAAAACCATTCATATCTTGACGACATTTCTCAACCACTATTCTTGTTTCCGAAATAATGTCCATTAGGGATTGGACTTGTGTCTGGAGCACAGATATATCACTCTGTCTAGCAGGAAGATTTTGTTCAGAAGGTGATTTGGACGAGGTTACCTTGACAACCAACCCAGAATTACGCAGGAAGGTGCTTTTTGCACTGTTATTGGAGAGATACTGACGCACTGCAACAAGAGGTGACATTGTGCCTGTAGTAGCCTCGTCACCTTCAGGTGGTTGTGGCTGTTCAATCATTTGTTCCATAGCTTCCTGAAAGTTTGAACTTGTAGATTAGTGTACCAGATAATTTACTAATGAGATAAAAACAAACAAAGTAGGTTAAACATTTATACATAACTTATTTTGGTGAACTACTGTAATACATTAGCATGTATTGTAGTGCCAACTACATAATAAAATCACTTTCGGAACATATGTCCATGTAGCATGCCTACTGTATTGTCTATTTCCTCACATTCGTTGACATCTAAGGATAAAGAGACATGGTTTAAAGTAGGATGAACATAGTATGACATTATTCATATCATGGGCAAATAGATATAAAACAAACAGGCTATTTTATCATTGTGTGTGCACGTGAACATAACAACTAGATTACAGATCAAGACCGAAAGAATATCCTTCATCTCTCTTAAACCATGTAAGGTGAAATGATACGTGAAGACAACTGTGTATAAAAGTGAACAGAGTAACTGACATTGGCTGCACACCAAGTAGTTAAATGAACACATCGCAGTACCAATCAGTTCAAGGCAGGAGGAGTAAGGACTTACAACAGCGGCTTGAACTGGTGTGCTCATGCCTTTCATCTTGCTGGTGTGGCAATCCTTGAAGATTTGCACTGCATTCGGTTCAGGTTCTTTTTGGTCCGCACGGACTTTCCTCTGTATTTGGAACAAGTCAATATAGATACGATAATATGGCACACAAAAAAGAAGGAAGTAGCAGCTATTTACAAGAGCCTTGCAGTGTGCAATATAGCTACGAGATCTTGTTGCCTGTTGGAATTTCACTTTAGAACGGTTGGTTTTGTTCTTCAAATAGTTAGCCTAGAACAAGATACACTTGTAAGGCACATACATAAATACAAGTTCAATATGTGGTCTGATCAAATACATATAGACCACCTGATACTTTGGATCAGACCAGTGTTTAACAAGGGCTGTCCAGTCTTCATCTGTAATATATTCCACTTGAGATGTTTGGGCGATTTCATTGTTAGCCTTGCCTTCAAAGTGAGATTTTCTAAGGTGGTACCGATACTGTCGTAGAGCAGACTGAAAAACATGAGTGCATGCTTGTTTGGTTGCATCATCTTTCGGATCCAACTTTGAAAGAACATGTGGTGCCCCCATGTTTGGTTTTGGTAATTGATGAAATCTCTATGGACTAATGGTTGTCTTGAGTTGTATTTGAAGGATTTGTCCATAGGCTTTTCTTGAAGTCCATGTGTTGGTTTCAAGGAGTTTTTGAGTTGACCAAGGTGCTATTAAGGAATTATCCAAAGATTGGTCATGCCAGTGTTGAGCTTATTGCAAGCATGTCTTGAAGAAGAAGGTTGTGTGATCATTCATGTTTACCTTCAAGACATCATCCAAATCAAGAGAGTTGCAAAGATTCAAGGTTGATCAAGACTAAGTCAAGAGTGAATCAAGTTGATCAACTCACAAAGCATAGAAGATGTACTGAGAGGGATGAAGTGATCCCATGTTATGGTAAGCATTGTCCATTACACTTTATGTACTAACCCATGGTCTATGTGAGAGTTGTATGTGGGGTTAGGTATGTATCCATGGGCTTGCGTCAAGAGGAAGATATCATACAACCCATGGAAAGGATGACATCAAGTGGTGATCGTCATCAAGATTGCCGTGTGCAAGTTCAAGTGGAGCATCACGAAGAGATCAAGTGCTTGAATCTTGCCATCCATTGTGGTGTCAATGGACTTGTGAAGATGTGCTGAAGAGTGGCTCACCCATAGTGAACTATGGGGGAGCAATCATCTAGTCTTCATCGAGCCAACGCAATCAAGAAAGGTGGTCCAACTTGAGGGAGTCAAGATCGTCTTCATCTAGATCAAGTGGACCATGTGCAAGGCAAAGGTTTTCCCTTGATAGATTTTCTATTTTACCGGTCTTGTGGTGGTAGTTGGGAGATCGAGTTATAGGATCATTTGCCGTACTATCAAGGGGGGCTCTCAAGTTGGTAGCTTGATCGTATCGTTAGTAGAGAGCTCAAACCATTGCATCCTTGCATCATGTTTCTTGGTTATTATTTGGTTATCTTTGTGAGTCTTAGAGCTTATGGTCATCTTGATGACAAGCTTGAGTTCATCGAAAACGGAGTTCGCATGCGTCTTCTATGATGTTTTCGGTGTTGGAGGTTTTACCGGTCTTATCCGATGAAGGGTTCTCACCATTTTCTTATGGGACTTTTCTCATTTGCTTATTCTTGATATTTCTATCAATATTTTGTTAGCCCATGTCGTTAGCTTTCCAACAAACTTGGTTTCGTTGAATTCGGAGTCCGTTTGCAAAAGTTGTGGCTGTTTTGGTAAAGGCTGCAGCGGTACTACCGCGACTAGAACGGATGTAATTTTTTACTACCGCTCCAGAGCGGTACTACCGCTGCTCCTGAGCAGTAGTACCACTCCAGAGGAGTACTACCGTGGCTCCTAAGCGGTAGTACCGCCCCGGACCAAAATCTCGTGTTTTCTCTCTCGTTTGGGCTGTTTTGACCGTGCTAAGCGGTAGTACCGCTCCTCCAAGCGGTAGTACCGCTTGTGCACGACCTGAGCACATAACGGTTGGATTCGGGAGGTCCTATAAAAGGGGGTCTTCTTCCCCAATGAACCTAATCCTTTGAGCTCGTGTTCTTTCCCCATTGTTGACCTTCTTCGAGCTTGCTAACTCTCAATCCCTCCATGGATTCTTGCTAGTTCTTGAGGGAAAAGAGAGAGGAGATCTAGATCCACGTTTCCACCAATCACTTTCTCCTCTAAGTGAGGGGAACCCCTTGGATCTAGATCTTGGAGTTCTTCGTGTTCTTCTTTCGTTCTTCCTCTCATTTTCCTCCCTAGCATTAGTTGCTTTGGTGGGATTTGGGAGAGAAGGACTTGGGCACTCCGTGTGTCCTTGCCATTGCATTTGGTGCATCGGTTTGAGTTCTCCACGGTGATACGTGGAAGTGAAGTTTGAGAAGCTTATTACTCTTGGGTGTTTGGGCACCCTAGAGCTTGTTCCTCTTGGGTGCCTTGGTGCCCTAGACGGTTGGTGGTGTTCGGAGCTCAATCATTGTGGTGTAAAGCTTTGGGCAAGCGTCGGGGTCTCCAATTAGGTTGTGGAGATCGCCCCGAGCAATTTGACGGGTACCGGTGACCGCCCCCAAGGGTTGCCAAAGTGTATGGGTTCGGTGACCGGCCCCAAGGGTCGCCATTTGTACGGGTTCGGTGACCGGCCTCAAGGGTCCCTTAGTGGAATCACGGCATCTTGCATTGTGCGAGGGCGTGAGGAGATTACGGTGGCCCTAGTGGCTTCTTGGGGAGCATTGTGCCTCCACACCGCTCCAAACGGAGATTAGCATCCGCAAGGGTGTGAACTTCGGGATACATCATCGTCTCCGCGTGCCTCGGTTATCTCTTACCCGAGCCCCTTTACTTATGCACTTTACTTTGTGATAGCCATATTGTTCTTTGTCATATATCTTGCTATCACATAGTTGCTTATCTTGCTTAGCATAAGTTGTTGGTGCACATAGGTGAGCCTAGTTGTTGTAGGTTTTGTGCTTGACAAATTAACTGCTAGGTTTATTCCGCATTTTTTCAAGCCTAAATCGTAATTATTTTAAATCGCCTATTCACCCCCCCTCTAGGCGACATCCACGATCTTTCAATTGGTATCAGAGCCTCGTCTCTCTTTGTTAGGCTTAACCGCCTAGAGAGTAAAGATGTCGACTAGGGGATTAGGATTCTCTGACACTCTTAGTTTCGATGGCAGAAATTTTGATGTTTGGGTAATTCGCATGCTTAATCTCTTTAGGGTCGTGGACCCAAATTTAGAGCGAATTGTAGATATGGGTTTTTCTCCTCCAAAGGATCCCTAAAGATTATCTTTAGAGGATGAGAAAAACTCTTATCTCAATGCTCAAGCTTCTAATGTGCTTTTTGATGCTTTGAGCAATGTAGTTATTTTTCAACTCATGCCGTTCCGGGATGCTCATGAGTTGTGGACAAAGCTTCAAGATAAATATGGTGTGTCCAATATTTGTGGGGATGATTGTTCCCCCTCCACCTCCGGTCGTATAGTCTTCTCAACTTCTTCTACTTCACCTACATGTGGTTTGCCACAAGGTAATGATATGGTGAGTAGTGTTGGTCATTGCAATGGTGATAGTATGCTTATTGTGGATGATCCTTCATCACTATATTATTGCAATGCTCCTTCTTTGGGCTTTAACACTTCGAGCACTCCAAATGTTTCACATGCTTGTGTTGATAGTCCTTGCATATCATGTAGAAATTGCTTGACTAAATCGCATGATGATATGCTTGCTATGTCTTGTTGCCATGATAAAAATGCATCTATTTCCTCGAATTATTGTGCTAACAATGTAGAGGAAACCAAACACTCCATGGAACAAGATGTGGTGTTTAATGGTGCCTCAAGGGATCCTACATCGTCATCTATTGTTTTTTGCCTTATGGCTAAGGCATCAAAGGTATCTCCTACTTTGTACCCCAATATGTCTCTTGATGATGATGTTGATGCTAATGATGATGAGGATAATGATGAAGAGAATGATAATGTTGCCTCCTTAAAAACTAAGGGGGAGATGATTTTTAAAGCTCTTCATAAAAATAAAATTGCTCGTTCCAACTTCATGGAAATTATGTCCATTGCCATTGAGGGCAAGAAATATATTGAGGAGTTGGAATCTCATCTCGAGCAGCATGAGGTCACCATTGAGAAAATGGAAGCTCATGGGCGTGATTACGCAAATGAGATCGCGGAGCTATCTCAAGCTCTTGAACATGAACAAACCACCTCCGAATCTCTTGAGGAGACTTTTGCTCTAGAATTATCTAGAGTGAGGGAATCTCATGATAGAGCTCTTGAGGTGGCCAACGATTTCAAAACTAAAAATGCTAAGCTTGAAGTTTCTCATGCTAGACTCCTTGAGGATTTTGAGCACCTCGAAAATGGCTCAAGGGTCATCAAGGGTGAGCTCATCAAACTCACCGAGTCTCATGCCCA
This sequence comes from Triticum aestivum, assembly GCF_018294505.1. Taxonomy (NCBI): domain Eukaryota; kingdom Viridiplantae; phylum Streptophyta; class Magnoliopsida; order Poales; family Poaceae; genus Triticum; species Triticum aestivum. The sequence continues at coordinate 57,195,567 of NC_057804.1, forward strand.
ACTTAAAGCTTCTTATTTAAAAGAGCTTGCCAAGTTGCCTTCTCCTCTTGTTGTTAATGATGATGCTTGTGCTACTAATTCTATTACTTGTGAAGCATCCATTTTGAAGGAGAATGTTGAGCTACGGGCTCAACTTGAGGTGCTATCTAGCAATTATGGGAAATTGGAAGAAATTCATGAAAATCTCTCAAGCTCTCATGATGATATTCTAGTATCCCATAGTGTGCTAAAGATAGCTCATGAGGCCATGATTGCTAAGGTAACATCTAGTGAGCCTCATGTGGATACTAGCACTACTTCTAGTCAAAATAGTATATTGCCATGTGCTAGTCCTTGTAATTCATCTACTCACAATGTTGGTACATCTTGTGATGAATTGCTTTCCTTGCCTTGTTGCTCTAACGATGAAGCTTATACTTCCTCTAGTACTTGTGTTGAGACTAACCATGTAGAGGAAATCAAAGAGCTCAAGGCCCAAGTCACTTCTTTGAAGAAAGACTTGGAAAGTGTCATGAAGGAAAGGCCACACTCAACAATATCTTGAGTGTGCAAAAATCCCCCAATGACAAAGGTGGACTTGGATTCAACTCCAACAAGAAGAAGAAGTCCAAGTTGAACAAGAAGAAAGGCCAAGAACAAGTCAAGAATTTGGCCAACATTGTTTGCTTCAAGTGCAAAGTCGAAGGGCATCATGTTAGATCTTGCCCATTGAAGAAGAAGGCCATTAGTGTCAAGAAACAAGGGAAGAGGGCACAAGTTCAATCTCATGCTCAACATCAAGTTGAAGAAAGGCCTCTTCCCAAGAAGACTCAAGTTAATGCTTCTCAAATTGAGAAATCAAGTGAGAAGAAAGTGAAGAGTAGACGTTGCTACTTATGTCGTGAGAAAGGTCACATCGCTTCTTCATGCACTAGTGGTAACTTATCCAACCCAATTATTATTGATGATATCTATTCTCTTGGTAAGGATAAGGTTGGCAATGTGTTTGCCAAGTTTGTTGGTACTCAAAGTGGTGTCAAGCAAAGAACCATTTGGGTAGCCAAACCTATTGTGACTAACCTCTTAGGACCCAACTTGGTTGGGGACCAACAAGCTCAAAATTGATCAATAGGTGTTGTTGGAGGGCATTGGAGACTTGGCTACATTATGAAGAATTAAGGGGACTTCATCACTCTTATTGTCTCAAGCCAAGTCAATTTAACCATCAAGTTTATATCTTATATCCAATGTGCCTCATTGCGGTAACTTGTACTTAAAATTTCTTACATTGAAAGTTACTTGACCCCTTGCATGTTTTGGTTTTGTTCCTTGCATGTGTTTGTATATGTTGTGATTCCAACTTGCTTATCTTGAGAAATCAAGTATGTGTGTGTTGGTTTGCACACCATGTACGTGTGTGTTGTGCATTGAGCCTTTATGCTTCTTGTTTGTATCCTAGTTGGCTCGTGTGAGAGATTAATGGAACATCCCATTTTGGGGGAGTGATGTGCTTTGTGCACCTCACAATCCTATAAATGTGTGTACATGAGGAATACCATCTAGTATTGATATTACAAGTTTATCTAGTCGCTAGGTGGTATATCTCTCATGAGAAATTCAAATTCTAAATAGTCCATTAATTATCTCTTGTTTGTTCCTCTTATTGCCTCTTGTTAAGTTCTTATTGGTATCACATTATGGGGGAGTAATATGCTAAGTGCATATTACAAGCCTAGAAAATGTGTACATTGAGATATTGTCACCTAGAATTGATATTGTAGATTATCTTGTTCCTAGGTGGCATGTTAGCTCTACAAGTTGCAATTTGCTTGTGTTTGTTGTGAAGATGATGTTGGATGTCCTTGTTATCTACCACCGGGAATTATTTCCAAATACTTCTTGTCTTTTGACAATTGGTAGTCACTTATGTGTGGTAGAATTTGTTGATCATCTTTACTTTGACTTTTGTTTTATTTGCCTTTTCTCTTGCCAAGGTTTGTGTCAACTCCCGGTGTCTTCCCTACCACTTGTGGATATTGTTTATTTCTTGTTCTTGTCTAGTGTTTTCTAGATATAGTGAAAGTAGTGATCCCACCTTGTGCATTTTGTATTCAAATGCAAATCCTATATAATGCACAACTCGTGGGGGAGCTATCCTATTTTCTTTAGAACACTCTTCTTGTGATCCTTATCAAGTGTGTTTTGGTGGAAGGCAAGCCATTTCTTTTTGGTACGTTGTGCCATCATGAAACTTTGTTGAGAGTCTGGTTTGTTTGGAACCATCCTCTCTTTGGGAGTTTGACATCTTTAGTTTAGTGTGTATCAATGGATATCTCATTCCTTGATGTATCTTTAATGATATCTTCCAAGTGATGATTTCTCCATTTGGTATCCTTTTCACTTGGCATTTCTTTGTTTTTGGTTTCGGGTTTTGAAAGTCTTGAGCATGCATGTTTACTTCATGTATTTCGTTTGGCATGCTTTCTTTCTTTGACTTAATATATAGGGGAAACTCCACCTAGTCTCAATTTGGATGAGATGTGCATGAAATTCATTTTCATATCTATATGCACATATTTATGTGGAGTTTGTCCTATGTATTGGTGTTTCTAACTATTTGGTCCCGATGAGTTTGGGTACCGTTTAGTTTGTGTTGTTCTTCTAGGAACATTTGGAGATGCATTGGATGCTCGGCTCACTCACAAGGAAGGTGTTGTTACCATGTGCATATTGGAGTCAAGCAAGGATGATCAATGAACTACTATCTACCTTCAATTGGTATCTACTACATCCTTCCAATGATATCTCGGTAACAAGTATCTATTCATGCTTTCTCCTCTTGCATTCAACCTTGTGTAGGTTGCATCTTGGCATGATATTCATTTCATATCTTGTGATACTTGTTTCCTTTCTCAAAGCATCCCAACGATGATCTCTTGTTGCTAGTTGTGATGCCTTTGATGGATGTGTGTTTGGACTTCATTTATATACAATAAGACCATATCTATCCAAGTGCTATGCTTTCAAGCAAATATCTTATTGGTATATTTATGACTTCCTTGTGGATATCTTGTTCCTTCATGTTGTAACTATTTCGGGTGTACATCCTTCTTTGTAGATATATATATCATCATGATTTCGTCTACATAGAACCTTATACACTTGAGAGAAATTACATCTCTAGTTGATATCTTTTCTTTCGCGTCCACCTTGTCTTTCTTATGTTATTTCTTTGGTGGCTCCGTGAAAGCTTTTGCCTTGAGTGCGTGTCCTCTATCATTGCATCTTGTTGCACTCTTGTGTGGTGAAGATTATTTTCCTCTTGCTTATCTTTACGAGGTTTTTGCCATCTTAATTGGTATCCCTCGTCTTGATGAGCCTCCCCTCGTCTATCTTCACCACGGGTTGTCACAAGCATAGGTTCTCTTTTGCTTATTAGTAAGCTTGTGAACCCATTTGCCAGTTGTGTGTGGGAATGATAGGCCTTGCACCGTGTGCCTCATTCTTTTAAGACTATGTTGATGCTTAATGCTCATCCTAATCTTAGTCTTCTCAAGTGCTTCGCCATGACTCACACACATCATTTTGGTTGAGCCTATTCTTAAGTTGCCTCTTTTACATGTTGCTCAACCATGTGCTTGTTGCAAGCGCTAGGCTTTGTTTCCTATATGCTCACTTGCACTGGATGTGAGTTTCTATTTATTTTGGGGGAGCTATGATCCTATTTTGTGCACTTTGTATTCAAATACAAAAATTCTTATGTGTGCACAAATCATGGGGAGCTTCTCTAGTTTCTTTAGAACACTCCTTTGCGCTTTTCATAATATCTTTATTCTTGTGGCATGTAGGATCATTGGTCTAGTTGGTTCAATTGATATCCGTTGATTGCTTGCTTCAATTGGTATCTTCTGCTTGCTTGTGTCTCTCTTTGTTATGTCTTTGTGGCATATCTTTTTGTTGCAATCTTTGGGCATCAATATAGTTTGTCTTCCTCCAAGTATTGGCAGTTGGGTATGTGTATTGCATTCCACTCTCTTGTTGAGAAATACATAATTTATGGAGGACCACAATTTATATTGGACTTCTTAGATTTTCGCCCATTTTGGCAATCGATGCCAATGGGGGAGAAGTTTCAGAGTTTTGTGGAGAAGTTTAGAGAGTTATCTCTTCTTGCTTTGTTTTTGTTCCTTAGCATTTGCATCTCATTCACATGCACTATTAGTTGTTGCATTGCATGGTGATGCATAATTCCTTATATAAACTCTCTTGAAAGTGATTGTCATCAATTACCAAAATGGGGGAGATTGAAAGAACATGCGGTGCCCTCATGTTTGGTTTTGGTAATTGATGACAATCTCTATGGACTAATGGTTGTCTTGAGTTGTATTTGAAGGATTTGTCCATAGGCTTTTCTTGAAGTCCATGTGTTGGTTTCAAGGAGTTTTTGAGTTGATCAAGGTGCTATTAAGGAATTATCCAAAGATTGGTCATGCGAGTGTTGAGCTTATTGCAAGCATGTCTTGAAGAAGAAGGTTGTGTGATCATTCATGTTTACCTTCAAGACATCATCCAAATGAAGAGAGTTGCAACGATTCAAGGTTGATCAAGACTAAGTCAAGAGTGAATCAAGTTGATCAACTCACAAAGCATAGAAGATGTACTGAGAGGGATCAAGTGATCCCATGTTATGGTAAGCATTGTCCATTACACTTTATGTACTAACCCATGGTCTATGTGAGAGTTGTATGTGGGGTTAGGTACGTATCCATGGGCTTGCGTCAAGAGAAAGATATCATACAACCCATGGAAAGGATGACATCAAGTGGTGATCGTCATCAAGATTGCCGTGTGCAAGTTCAAGTGGAGCATCACGAAGAGATCAAGTGCTTGAATCTTGCCATCCATTGTGGTGTCAATGGACTTGTGAAGATGTGCCGAAGAGTGGCTCACCCATAGTGAACTATGGGGGAGCAATCATCTAGTCTTCATCGAGCCAACACAATCAAGAAAGGTGGTCCAACTTGAGGGAGTCAAGATTGTCTTCATCTAGCTCAAGTGGACCATGTGCAAGGCAAAGGTTTTCCCTTGATAGATGTTCTATTTTACCGGTCTTGTGGTGGTAGTTGGGAGATCGAGTTATAGGATCGTTTGCCGTACTATCAAGGGGGGCTCTCAAGTTGGTAGCTTGATTGTATCGTTAGTAGAGAGCTCAAACCATTGCATCCTTGCATCATGTTTCTTGGTTCTTGTTTGGTTATCTTTGTGAGTCTTAGAGCTTATGGTCATCTTGATGACAAGCTTGAGTTCATCGAAAACGGAGTTCGCATGCGTCTTCTATGATGTTTTCGGTGTTGGAGGTTTTACCGGTCTTATTCGATGAGGGTTCTCACCATTTTCTTATGGGACTTTTCTCATTTGCTTATTCTTGATATTTCTATCAATATTGTGTTAGCCCATGTCGTTAGCTTTCCAACAAACTTTGTTTCGTTGAATTCGGAGTCCGTTTGCAAAAGTTGTGGCTGTTTTGGTAAAGACTGCAGCGGTACTACCGCGACTAGAGCGGATGTAATTTTTTAGTACCGCTCCAGAGCGGTACTACCGCTGCTCCTGAGCAGTAGTACCACTCCAGAGGAGTACTACCGTGGCTCCTAAGCGGTAGTACCGCCCCGGACCAAAATCTCGTGTTTTCTCTCTCGTTTGGGCTGTTTTGACCGTGCTAAGCGGTAGTACCGCTCCTCCAAGCGGTAGTACCGCTTGTGCACGACCTGAGCACATAACGGTTGGATTCGGGAGGTCCTATAAAAGGGGGTCTTCTTCCCCAATAAACCTAATCCTTTGAGCTCGTGTTCTTCCCCCATTGTTGACCTTCTTCGAGCTTGCTAACTCTCAATCCCTCCATGGATTCTTGCTAGTTCTTGAGGGAAAAGAGAGAGGAGATCTAGATCCACGTTTCCACCAATCAGTTTCTCCTCTAAGTGAGGGGAACCCCTTGGATCTAGATCTTGGAGTTCTTCGTGTTCTTCTTTCGTTCTTCCTCTCATTTTCCTCCCTAGCATTAGTTGCTTTGGTGGGATTTGGGAGAGAAGGACTTGGGCACTCCGTGTGCCCTTGCCATTGCATTTGGTGCATCGGTTTGAGTTCTCCACGGTGATACGTGGAAGTGAAGTTTGAGAAGCTTATTACTCTTGGGTGTTTGGGCACCCTAGAGCTTGTTCCTCTTGGGTGCCTTGGTGCCCTAGACAGTTGGTGGTGTTCGGAGCTCAATCATTGTGGTGTAAAGCTCCGGGCAAGCGTCGGGGTCTCCAATTAGGTTGTGGAGATCGCCCCGAGCAATTTGACGGGTACCGGTGACCGCCCCCAAGGGTTGCCAAAGTGTACGGGTTCGGTGACCGCCCCCAAGGGTCGCCATTTGTACGGGTTCGGTGACCGCCCTCAAGGGTCCCTTAGTGGAATCACGGCATCTTGCATTGTGCGAGGGCGTGAGGAGATTACGGTGGCCCTAGTGGCTTCTTGGGGAGCATTGTGCCTCCACACCGCTCCAAACGGAGATTAGCATCCGCAAGGGTGTGAACTTCGGGATACATCGTCGTCTTCGCGTGCCTCGGTTATCTCTTACCCGAGCCCCTTTACTTATGCACTTTACTTTGTGATAGCCATATTGTTCTTTGTCATATATCTTGCTATCACATAGTTGCTTATCTTGCTTACCATAAGTTGTTGGTGTACATAGGTGAGCTTAGTTGTTGTAGGTTTGTGCTTGACAAATTAACCGCTAGGTTTATTCCGCATTTGTTCAAGCCTAAACCGTAATTATTTTAAAGCGCCTATTCACCCCCCTCTAGGCGACATCCACGATCTTTCAAACTTGAACCTCATCTGTTGAAAAAAGAATGTGAGTCTTATTAGGAGGAAGCTAGAAAGTATGGGACAGAGCAAGACAACATTACTAATTGCGATGAATAACATTACTTACGGATAAATGGTCGAGGAAGGTGTTAAACTGGGTATTGTCTTTCTCATTCCTGTACTGGATCCACGTTGGGAGGATACATGCATGACACCTAACGGGAACGGCTGCCTCTAATACTAACTTGGCTGACTCTGTAGCATCACGTGGCCTTTTTAAACCTGCCTCAAAATGGATCTCCATTCTTCCTCCTTTATATTTTGTTAATCTATCAAGCATTATTCCTGATGTCTGTTTCTGCTTGTGCCATGGTGCTAGTTCAACAACGAATATGGGAAGTGTTAGTGTACATCAAACTGTGAGAGTACATATAAAGGAGCATGCAACTGTAACTTGACTCAGTCAGGTACCATCTTGGTGTTGATGCTCATGAGCTTCATCTGATCTTGCCAAGTCCTGTTGTGTCAGCAGTGCTTCAGAAGTAGTGTTAGGTGTGAAGGCAGCTTGGGAACTGGCCAGTTCCGGAGCAAATGAACGAGTAACTGGTTGAGATGCTGGTACAGTTGAAGCGGATGCTGCAGCTGGTGGAGCAGGTGATACTGTGTTTGTAGATTTAGCCGGTGGACTTGGACCTTCGACTGCATTATAAGTACCAGCAGAATCTCGACGGCAGATCCTTTTTCGCTTCACCTGACGAGTAACAGCACTCCCTACTATATTATTTTCCTTGCTCTTTTTTGACTTTGCCATGTCAAGCTGTACCCACAACACAAAAGAATAAAATCACTCTTCAGAACTCATTGATGCATGATACAGAAAAGCAATACTTTGATGTAAGACAACCGTATGAGGATGGAATGTGTAAGAAAAACAGGACGGCATGACATATTCACAGCTATGATGTGCAAACTAAGAAGAAGGATTTTCAAGAAAATAGAAGTAATGCAAGCTAGACACCATATGAAAGATGCAACCAATATTACTCTGCCAAGTTAAAAGTGTCTTGTCATAAGTGGTAATTCGAAAAATTAGAAGCAGTATAACATAGAAATCAATGCAAGATGCAACCACTATCAAACTGCCATGTTAAAAACGTCCAATCATGAGTGACTGATGCGGGATACACAACAGTAGTACTTTGATGTAAGAACATGGTATGATAGATAGATGCAGTGTATTCTAGACACAAAAAGCCATGTCTATGCACATGTATAACATATAAACTCAGCAGGTGCAATTTAATCAAAATAGAAGAAATACAGGCTAGACAACATATGCAACATGAAACCAATTATCACACTGTCAACTTAGAGCAAGCACCTGTGATGTTGGAGTATGTGAGATGAACTCATCATGTAGACTTGGGACTTCAACTTCATTAGCAGTAGCAGTGGCAAATCTAGAGAGTCTCTATTTGCGTCGGTGCGGAGGACCACCAACATCCCCTAACTTACTCTTTTCCTTCCTATTTTCTGATATTGCCTTATGAAGTCAAAACCACAAGAAGATGAATAAAATTAGCTCTGCATAACTGGTTGATGCATGATACCGACGAACACTACTTTGATGTAAGGCAAGCGCAGGATAGGAGGATGGAATATATACAAAAAAAGACAGCGTTTCATATTCACACGTACGATAGGAGGATGGAATATGTATGAAAAACAGTAAGTGGAAGGCATTTCAACAAAATTAGAAGAAATGAAAGCTAGGCACCATATGAACACGCAACCAATATCACTCTATCAGGTAAAAAGTGCCTCGTCGTAAGTGCCATTTCAAGAAATTAGAAGCAATACAAGCTAGAAGACAATGCAAGATGCAACCTACATCACAGTCCCAAGTTAAATGTGTCTTATGGGTAAGTGATCGTTGCAGGTATAAGTTGTAAGCTACGCAGATGCAATTCAACATAATCAGAAGCAATACAAACTAGACATCATACGGAAAACACAACCACATATAATAGTTCCAAGTAAGAGCAAGCACCTGTGATGGTGGAGTAGGGGAGATGTGCTCATCATGTACACGTATGTTCTAGAAACAGGAACATATGTCATATTCACAGGCATTATGTGTAAATAAGCAGATGCAATTCAAGTTAGAAGCAATACAAGCTAGACATCATACGCAACATGCAACCACATATAATAGTGCCAAGTTAGAGCAAGCACCTGTGATGGTGGAGTAGGGGAGATGTGCTCATCATCTACACAGCTATGTTGACTGTCCAACCTTGTGTTGTCTTGCGAATCTTGTTGGGAGGATGGCAGAGTAGAATCTGTAGAGAACCCCTGTTTGAGTTGCTCCGAAGGACCACCATCATCCACTACCAGACTAATTTCCTTCAGCTGTAATGATTTTGCATTGTGAAGTCAAACCGATAAGAAAAAGGAATAAAATTCGCTCTTCAGAACTCATTCATGCATGATACTAACAAACACTACTCAGATGAAAGGCAAACACATGATGCGAGGATGGAATATGTATGAAAAACAGGATGGTGTGACATATTCACACCTATGATGTGGTAACTAAGCAGAAGGCATTTCAACAAATTAGAAGCACTGCAAGCTAGACACCATATGAAAGATGCAACCAATATCACCCTGCCAAGTTGAAACTGTATGGAGTTTCAACAAATTAGAAGTAGTACATGCTAGAAATCATATGCAAGACACAACCAATATCACAGTGGCGACTTAAAGGTGCCTTATCATAAGTGACTGATGCGGGATATGCAAGAATAGTAGTCTGATGTAGAAACAGGAACACATGTCATATTCACAGGCATTATGTGTAAAGTAAGCAGATGCAATTCAACAAAGTTAGAAGCAATACAAGCTAGACATCATAGGCAACATGCAACCACATATAATAGTGCCAAGTTAGAGCAAGCACCTGTGATGGTGGAGTAGGGGAGATGTGCTCATCATCTACACAGCTACGTTGACTGTCTAGCCTTGCATTGTCTTGCGAATATTGTTGGGAGGATGGCATAGTAGAATCTATAGAGAACCTCCATTTCAGTTGCTCGGAAGGACCACCATCATCCAATGCCTTGCCAATTTCCTTCAGCTTTATTGATTTTGCATTGTGAGGTCATACCGACAAGAAAAAGGAATATCATTCGCTCTTCAGAACTCATTCATGCATGATACTGAAGAACACTACTCTGATGAAAGGCAAAGTCATGATACAAGGATGGAATATGTACAAAAAAATGGACGGCTTCACATATTCACACCTATGATGTGGTAACTAAGCAAAAGGCACTTCAAAAAATTAGGAACACTGCAAGACACCATATGGAAGGTGCAATCAATATCACTCTGCCAAGTTAAAACCGTCATAGGTGGCGTTCATCAAACTAGAAGCAATACATGCTAGAAATCATATTCAAGACGCAAACCAATATCACACTACCAACTTAAAGGTGTCCCATCATAATTGACTGATGCAGGATACACAAGAAGAGTAGTTTCATGTAAGAACATGGTGTGATAGACAGATATAGTATGTACCAAAAACAGGAAAGCGTGTCATATTCACATGTATCATGTGTAAGCTAAGCAGATGCAGTTTACACTAATTAGGAGCAGTACGAGCTAGACACCATATGCAACATGCAACCGGATATCACACTGCCAAGTTAGAGCAAGCACCTTGGATGGTGGAGTAGGGGATCGGAGACTTGGACCTTGTAATGCACTATCAGTACAGGGAGAATCGGTACAGATGCTCCGTTTACGTTGCTGCAGAGGACCACCATCATCGCCTTCCTTACTCTTTTCCTTCCTCTTTCTTGATTTTGCCTTGTCAAGTCAAACCCACAAGAAAAAGGAATAAAATTTGCTCTTTAGAACTCATTGATGCATGATACTGACGAACACTACTTTCATGTAAGGCAGCCGCATGATAGGAGGATGGAATATGTATGAAAAACAGGACGGCGTGACATATTGACATGTATGATGAATAAAGTGTAAACTAAGCACAAGGTGCTTGAACTTGTTAGAATCGATGCAAGCTAGAAACCATATGAAAGATGAAACCAATATCACTCTGCCAAATTAAAAGGGTGCCCTAACAAATGTATTTGACCAAATTAGAAGCAATACATGGCAACAGGCTAGAAATAATATGCAATATGCAACGAATAAAGGTGACTCATCGTAAGTGATTGATGCAGGATACAGAAGAGAGGTAGTTTCATGTAAGAACAAGGTTAACACATAGATGTAGTGTGTACCAAAAATAGGAAGGCATGTCATATTCATAGGTATAGTGTGTAAACTAAGCAGATGCAATTTACCCTAATTAGAAGCATTACAAGCTAGACACCGTATGCAACATGCAACCACATATCACACTGCGAAGTTAGAGCAAGCACCTGTGATGGTGGTGTAGGGGAAGTGCGGTCTTCAGGTACAGAGCTACGTTCAATATCTTCATTTAGGCTTGCTGTTTCTTGAGAATCATGTGGAGAGGATGAAATTGCATTCTTTATAAGAGTATTGCGTCTCATATCAGCCCACACGCGTGACTGTCTCATCATAAGCGATAGATGCAGGATACACAAGAACAGTAGTTTGATGTAAGAACATGGTGTGATAGGCAGATGTAGTATGTACCAAAAACAGGAAGGCGTGTCATATTCACATGTATAATGTGTAAGCTAAGGAGATGCAATTTAACAAATTAGGAGCATTGATGAGGGATACACAAGAAAAGTAGTTTGATGTAATAACATGGTTAATATAAAGACGTAGTATGTACCAAAAACAGGAAGGCATGTCATATTCACAGGTATAATGTGTTAACTAAGCAGATGCAATTTACCCTAATTAGAAGCATTACAAGGTAGACACCATATGCAACATGCAACCACATATCACACTGCCAAGTAAGAGCAAGCACCTGCGATGGTGGTGTGGGGGAATTGCGGTGATCAACTAGAGAGCTACGTTGACTATCTTCATTTAGCCTTGCTGTTTCTTGAGGATCATGTGGGGAGGATGACACTGCACTCTTTAAACGAGTAGGGCGTCTCACAGTAACCCACTCAGGTGACTGTCCCATCATAAGTGATTGACGAGGGATACAAAAGAGCATTAGTTTGATGTACGAACATGATTAATAGACATATGTAGTATGTATCAAAAACATGAAGGCATGTCATTATCAAAGGTATAATGTGTAAAGTAAGCAGATGCAATTTAACCAAATTGGAAGCAATACAAGCAAGACATCATATGCAACACGCAACCACATTTGACCTCGCGAAGTTAAAGCAAGCACCTGGGATGGTTGTGTGTGGCAATTGAGACCATCAACTGTAGAGCTACGTTTACTGTCTCCAACTGCTCACACTGCACCCATTAGAGCGCTGAAACGCTTAGTGCTTATCTTCGAATTACACTGGAGCTACTTCTGTCTTTTCTTTTCTGCATTCATCAACACTGCGTCAAAGTCTGAAGTACCCATGCATAAAAAACAATAGTGTGAGTATGGGTGAAGTGTGTTCACAATTAGTATAGTGTAAAGGTAGCAGATAGCAGGTCGGTGAGAAATAAATGACGGGAGACATATGATAGCTCTACAACATGCATGGCACACTAAATTACTACATGATTCTATGAAAATAACAGTCGACTGAAAGCAAATAGGTCAGTCCATTTTTTCTGCATCGTCCTATGTACAAAGAACGGGCAGATCGCCTTCATCTACCTCCAGCCAGTCAGTGTTGAGGATCTTCCTCGAAATGCCAGCGACCATCGGCCCAGTATTCCTCCCCTGCCCGCGCCCTCCCCTCGACCTCACCGCACTGCCCCCGGCCATCCATTCAAGCCCCGCCGACCTCTAGATCGGGCGCAAGCAGATCCTGCGCCCACACCCCTATGATAGACACCGATGTGCTGCTTCCCCGGAGAATAGGCGGACTAGGTGCTCCGCGCGCCTAAGCGGGTGCTGCTTCTTTTAATTGCGGTTCGACTGACCTTGAATTGAAATCCAGGCGGGCTATTGACCTCTAGCAAAGGTGAAATAGTAAAAGGGAGGAAACCTTGTGCATTTAGTATCACGAAGAAGATGCAGTAAGAAGTGCTCAACTAGTTTCTTTTGTGGGATGAATACGGTGTGAGCATAGACATAAGATTTGCATGAATAAGGGAAGAGGAGTACCTCTTTCTGCTGGTAGTGTTGTGTCCTCCTTCTGTTTTTCTGACGATCTTCTTGTTGTTCGCTGGAAACCAGAAGTTGTGGAGGACGGTGCAGCCTTGGATGAACCCATGGCCAAGTTGTTGAGTGTGGTGCGGTGGCCATCTGTCGGCGGCGGGGAAGCAGATCCGAGGCGGCGAACGACGATGCAGCGGGAACAGCTCCGGTGCGGTGGACGGTTGCGACAGTGGAGCCGCAACAGTGAGGCGCAGGACGGCGTGGTCGGAGTGGTTCTGGTACGGCGCACGTCGGTGTCGGCGTCGTGGAGGCAGCTCTGCCTCGGCTTCAGCTGCTAAGTCCTTGAGGGCGTTGCGGTTGCGGTTGAGTTGGATGATGATGTTGGGGTACCGGCTCCAACGTGATGGAGGAGGACGGCGGTGGATTGGCCGCTATGGGGTGGAGGATGGAGGAGGCTGGGGTTTTGCGGCTGGTGGAGAGGGCGTTTTCGCGCCCACGGAGTATGAATGGGGAAACGGAGGGAGGCGGGGAACTAAGGGGGAACAATGTTTCGGTTTGAGACGCGCTTGTTTGAAATTTGAGGAAAGTTACAAACGTTGCCCCCATCTAAAATTTCGGACATATTGCAGGTTGGGGGTAGGACAGTCATGTCAGGTGTCCCAAATGTGGGCGGGATAGATTTCGGCCGAGCGCATGGGTGTTTAGGCGCCCATGGCGTATGAATGCTTCTCAGAGGCGGTTGAGACTGGTGTCTTGGTGAAGTTACAAACCTACCCCGGTTTAGACCTTTGGACATCGGGCCGATAGGCTACACGGGCCAGAGTGAGGAAAGTAATTTCCTACCACCAAACATTAGTCTCACGCGGTTTCAGGTGACCATAGGCCTATTTGGCGCTCCGTTCAATATTTGGGAGCAGAAGCATTAATGTTTTTGGTTCTCTTGAATTGAACTTTCAGGATTTGTCAAACTTCACAAATCTTTACTCTTGAAAATCTTAAAGCTACGATTATTTTGGAATGGAGGGGGTACATTTGAATATACATTGTACACGAGTATATATTAAAAAATATGCAACTTACCTCAGTTCATGCATGGTTCCAGATATAATCTCCCTGGTTGCAAAAAATAAAAAGTTAGATATGCGTATGAATATATATAGCATGTTCAAAATCACAACAAAGATTGATGCCCCCTTTTACATCTGATTTACAAATGCCATTATCTCGGGTTCAAATAGATGAATGCACTTCCTATGAATTCGAATCTTCGAAACCCCCTTTATGTTGAATTCGACATGTATTCTATTTCATAGCTAGCAATTTGGAATGTATCCATGCAAGTGACAAATGTATAAAGTGCTTCACACTAACAACATGGAGTGCACCAATTAATGTTTATATATGAATTGCAAAAGCATCCATTGCCTGTATTTCAAACCGCTCTCATTCTATGGATCGATAATATGAAATAAACACATGCACATGCTAGAATTCAATAGAGTATGGGTGTCTGATAGACCGATTTTCTTCCATACGCAATTTGCAAAATTCATGATCTCATCCAAAAATAATAATGCCATTTATATTTTAATTTAATGCGTAGAACCGCCTTTTACACGTAGATGCACTATGCCTCGCCCTGTTCTCACAAACGCGTTATATCTCTCTCTATCTAACGCATACGTGCACACACTTTATATGCATTGGCATTTCTCTTTCACACATGCTCACAATCTCTCTCAGGGTGTCGAGGTGTCTCACGCACATGCTCTCTCTGTTTCTCTCTCTCTCTATTTCTGACTACTATGTACCACTCTTTTCACTAATCTCAGTTGGAAAACACTATTTCTCTCGCATGCATATATACACATGCACAGTCTCTACTAGCCCTCTATACGCACATATATGTGCCTATGTGTCTCCCGCACGCACATTATCTTTAGGCCTCTCTCGCACACATTCCCCCCTGACACACCTCTCTCTTAGTAGTTGGCAGATATGATTTCATCATATCATTCGGTAGGATATCCCTAGCTGTTAGGCTGGATGGTAATACGAGGCAAAGTTTTACCCTAGTTCGGATCGGAGCCTTGCAGTTGAAGAAAGAGCCTACTCCTGGTACTGTATATTAGTGATAGGGGTGTGTACAAAGTACACGTGAATACCAGACATTGTGCTTGTGTGTATACAATCGACGAACTAGCCCCCAAGCTTGTATAACATACTAAGGGCCTAGGGTTACAAATCATATATAGTCGGCTTATCACCAGTGGGGATAGAGTCCTCCGCGACTCTGGTAGCTTCGTGTTGTACGCCGAGTCCTCCACATGGGTCTTCGTATAACACGTCTCGGTCCAACCTATATGTGGCACAGGATGGAACCGACCCATGAGTCTTCATGTTGACCCACCACAACTAGAAATGATGTGCCCACCACACCACACACGCAATCGGCCACTAAGAAAATAAGCATATACAATAGTACAACAGTATCTAGATCAAGATACGTCTCCATATTTTGTTGATGACACTGACGGACTTTGCATTTGATGCATGCTCCATATTTTGTTGATGACACTTACGGTCATTGTATTTGAAGCGAAAGCACGATATGGTCATTGGACTTCAGAATAAGCTCATCACGGTCACCACATACATTTTGTCGTGCTAACCAACATGTGTTTGGATGGTTAGAAGGACAGTGGTTTCTCGAGCCCACCAAGGTTAAAGTCCCGGTGCTCGCATTTATCTGATGTTAATTTCAGTATTTTCCGGCGATGCATGTTCAGTGGGAGGAGACGTTCCACTCGACTACGAGGCACCTATGGTGACTTCCTAAAATCTCAAGATCATATATGCTGGCTCACTCTCTCGAAGGTGCTCATAGGGGTAGGGTTCGCATGTGTGCGCTTATAGCGGTGAGTGCTTGCGCGTATATATGAGCCCTTGCATCTGTACCGTGTTAAATAAATACATGTCATGATTATACGGTCATTGGCTCACCCGTACAACCCCGTATTTTGTTGATGACACAATCAATTCACCACTCAAACGTTCCACGCGGCGCAACTAGTGTTGCACCATCGGGGCGCGTAACCGTGGGGCCCACCTGTCAGCCCGTATATGAAAGAAAGAAATGTTAGTTTGAGTCTGTACTGTGTTAATAAAATAGGAGTACATTTTAGGGTGATCATACGGTCACTGGCTCACCATACAGCTCCGTAATTTGTTGATAACATGATCAATTAACCAGTCAAACGGTCCACATTCAGCAGCGCACATTACTATAGGGCCCCCCCGTCAGCGCATATATGAAGGACAGAAATGGTAATAAATTAGTGGTCGGTGGGTATTCGAAGTCGTGAGACCTCTAGTTGGCAGTCACCGGCGGTTGGGGGGGGGCGTTCATTGGGCGGTG